>NW_018164727.1:11067-14805 GCF_001263595.1 Phalaenopsis equestris | reverse complement strand
GAATTAACAATGTGCGTCAATGATCAAACTACTACTTTTAACATTTAAGATCAATGAAGTATCCTGAAAAAGGTAAAGATGATGAATGCTATAGAATAGATGTTATAAGATATCTGAGTGAATGGCATTTCAAGACTACTTATGAAGAAAACTCTGAAGAAAAAGATTTGAAACACGAGAAAGAAGAGGAATTAGATCAATGTGTAAATCTTATTAAGGAAGATTCAAGTTATGTTCAAGAAAGTTTTGAAATTTTAGACACGATAGACGAAGATAAATCATTTTGTCCATCAATTGAAAAACCTCCTGAACTTGAGTTGAAATTACTTCGTGAACATTTAAAATATGCCTTTTTAGGAGATTCCCCTACTTTACCTCTTACGATTTCCTTGAAGTTAATAAAAGAAGAAGAAGAAAAGCTGTGAAAATTTTGAAAAATTTTAAGAAAGCCTTCGGATGGACAATTGCTGATATTAAAGGAATTAGTCCTTCAATTTGTATGCGTAAAAATAATCTGGAAGTAAACTGCAAACCCAGGGCTGATCCGTAAATGAGATTAAATCCTGTTATGATAGAGGTTGTTAAGAAAGAAAATTTAAAGTGGTTAGATGCTGGAATTATCTACCCTATTTTAGATAGTGCATGGGTTAGTCCAATTCACTGTATTCCTAAGGAGTAACTGTAACTGTGAATGAGCATAATGAGTTAATACCTACTAGACAAGTTACAGGGTGGTGAATATGTATTGATTATAGAAAATTAAATCTTGTCACTAGGCAAGTTCATTTTCCACTACCCTTTTAGATCAAATGTTGGATAGACTAGCGGGGCATAAATACTTTTATTTTCTGGAAGGATATACTTGTTATCACAAAATTTAAATATCTTCTGAGGATCAAGAGAAAATAATATTTACTTGTCCTTATGGTACTTTTGCTTTTAGAAGAATGCCCTTTGGTTTATGTAATACCCCTGCTACATTTCAAAGATGCATGATGACAATTTTTTGTGATTTAATTGAAAAAAGGATTGAAGTCTTTAGGGATGACTTTTCAGTGTTTGGAACTTCATTTGACTCATGTTTAGAACATTTATCTAAAGTTCTTAAGCACTGTGAAAAAATAAATTTAGTCTTAACTAGGAAAAATGCTAATTTATGGTAGCAAGAGGAATTGTATTAGGTCATCAAATATCAAAAAATGGTATGGAAGTAGATCCTACTAAAATTCAAGTGATTACTAATTTACCTTATCCAATAAATGTATGGGAAATTAAGAGTTTTTAGAACATGCTAGATTCTACAGGCGATACATTAAGTAATTTTCTAAGATTGTTAAGCCTTTATGTCATTTACTAATTTTCAATTTTGATGAGGAATGCCTAAAAGCTTTTAAATTATTATAAGAAAAATTAATCACTGCACCAATTATAGTTTCACCAAATTTGGAATAACCTTTTGAACTTACATTTATGGATAGTTTGCAGAGAAATAGTGATTATGCTATTGGAGTTGTTTTAGGACAATAATATGATAAAATTTTCAAAGTTATTTACTATGCTAGTAAAAATCTTAATGAAACTCAAATTAATTATAAAATAACTGAAAAAGAGTTATTAGCGATAGTATATACCTTTGATAAATTTAGATCATATTTGATTGAAACTCATTGTATAGTGCATACAGATCATTCTGCTATTAAGTACTTAATGAAAAAGAAGGATACTAAACTGAGACATATAAGATGGATTTTTCTTTTACAAAAATTTGATTTTGAAATAATAGATCGGAAGGGAACTGAATATCAAATCGCTAATCATTTGTCCAGGTTTGAAGTTCTTATTAGTGATATTATACCCTATGGAATGACATATCAACAGAAGCGAAAATTTATTTTTGAAGCTATGACTTATTTTTGGGATGACCCATTTTTATATAAACAAGGAAATGATCTGATTATTCAAAGATAAGTACCATTAAAAGAAACTTATGAAATTATCCAAAAATGTCATAATTCTGATTTTGGGGGACATTTTAGTGTTGATAAAACAACATACAAAATTTTACAATCTGGATTATATTGGGTTAATATTTTTAGAAATGCTAATACTTATATCGAAACTTGTGATGGATGTCAACGAGTAGGCAATATTTCTAGAAGAAATGAGATGCCCCTCAATTATATACTAGAAGTTGAAATATTTGATGTTTGAGGATTAGATTTCATATAACAATTTATACCATCTTTCGGGAATTTATATATTTTGTTCGCATAGGACTATGTATCTAAATTGATAGAAGTTGTTGTTTTACCTCAATGTGATGCTTAAAGTGTTGCAAAATTTTTGAAAGTTAACATATTTTGTAGATTTGGGATGCCGAAAGTTATCATAACTGATGGGGGAAGTCATTTCAGAAATGTCATAATTGAGAAGTTATTAAAGAAATATCATATAAACCATAGAATAGCTACTGCTTATCATCCTCAGATAAGTGGTTTGGCTGAATTATTCAATCAAAAAATTATAAGAATTATGGAAAAATCTGTAAATCCAATAAAAATGGATTGGTCAGTCATACTTGACTACGCTTTGTGGGCTTATAAGACTACATATAGAACTCCTATAAGAATGTCCCAATATAGACTAATATTTGGGAAAGCTTGTCACTTACTAGTTGAAGTTGAGCATAAAATATATTGGAAAATTAAAGAGTTCAATTATAATTTGAAAAATGCTGGTGAGAAATGATAATTGTAATTAAATGAGCTTGAAGAGATAAGGAATGAATCTTACGAAAGTGCTAAGATTTACAAAGAAAATATGAAAATGTGGCATGATCAAAAGATTATTACTAAAAATTTTCAGCCAGGGCAACAAGTTTTACAATATAATGCAAGGTTAAGATTATTTCCAGGCAAACTTAATTCCAGGTGGATGGGCCCATTTGTTGTGATAAAAGTTTATCCTTATGGAGCTGTGGATATTAAAGATCCTAATTCTGAGAAAATTCTTAAAGTTAATGGACATAGACTGAAACCTATTTATATAGGGGATCAGCATAAATATAATGATGGAATGATGTTGGGTCAACTAGAATAAACACTGGTTACGTTGGGCTGGCGACATAAAACCAAACACTTTGTGGGAGGCAACCCATAGTTATTAGTGTGTTTTTGCTTTGATTATTGTTTTGAATCTGATTAAGAAATTTGGGGTAGTATTTTTGAGTTTATTATGTGCTAGTAATGATTTTTAGACTTTATTTAGTGACCTAGAGATGTTAGAATAAGAATTTGGACGTTAAGTTGACTGGTGCAAAATTGTGCACTAGCGCTTAAGCGCCAAATCTGGTGCTTAAGCGTAGCAATTTAATCACATGTGCAAATTTCAATTTCTAGAAGGTGTAACTACAAATTAGTTGGAATAAACGTGTCTTGGCAGTTTCTAATCATGCCAAGAAGTTATGAGGGAGAATTAGGCCTATAAATAGAAGAGGTTTTTGAAGGAATTTTTCCCTAAATTCCTTTTAGCCCTAAAAGTCTAAGAAAGAGAGAGATTTAGAGAAAATGCCTTCATGGGAGATGGATTTGAAGAAGAAGGAAGAAGCCATGAGAAAGAAGTTCATTAGTCAAAGTGCACAGGAGATGTATAACAGTTTCTTAGCCGTTAGTATTGAAGGGATATCGGAGAAGATCAATAAGATGGAGAATACTATATCTATATTAGAGACTAAGGTGC
>NW_018164727.1:7635-10891 GCF_001263595.1 Phalaenopsis equestris | reverse complement strand
AGATAAGAATTCATTCCTTCTAATGAAGAGTGGCATTAAGTTAAGTGTTAGGAATTTTGTGTTTGGAGTCATGTTTTTAAGTGTATTAGTGCTTACGTCTTGTGTTTCATCTTTGTGTCACTTATGTGTTTAATTGTAAATGTGAGACCGGATGTGTTAATTTTTTTGGACTTACGAAAATTTTCTCATCCAAGACTATTTGGAGAGAGAACTAAGTGTTAAATGTGTTTGTACTTGTTTGTGAATTAATATATGTTTGTTTTTGTGAAAATTTGTGTTATTTTTAGCCTCAAATTGAATTAAGTATTATGGAGAATTTTGAGAGAGAAGGGAGTTATAGGAAGTAAAAATAGTCTTTTAAGTGCTATGAGACCATTTAAGGGTGGTTTACTTAGGCTAATAGTGCATTTAACTTAAAATTAAAAATTTCAAAAATTGTGCATTGGCGCCTAAGTGCCACATCTTGCGCTTAAGCGTGAGCCAACCCGAGAGGCAGACATCTAAGTGCCACTTACCCGCGCTTAAGTGCCAGTTCACGAAAGCCAGTTTGCGAACGGTTAAAAGAGAATTTTTGGTCCGAAAAGGCCATTTTTAAAGCCTCCTATCATCTTCCCCAGCTCGAGTTCGTGATTTTGAGGCTAGGGCAAGTGAAATTTGAAGATTTTTTTGTGGAATCAAGTGAGATATGCTAGATCCAAGTTCCCTGAGGTAAGAGCTTTACTTCTATGCAAAATTTTGGATTTTCACCATATATTTTAAGCACATTTGGAAGATTTAAAAAATTTACTATTCATGGTGAAAAGTGAAGAAAAATCTATGGAAATTGCTCGGGAAGTTTAGCTAGTGCTTTTAGAAGTTTAGTTTAGTGATTTAAACTTGATTTTTAATGTTATTTTTAGAATTTATAAAATTTGTAGAATGAAACCAAGAATGAAAAGGAACAAAGGAAAGAGCCCATTTGATTCGAGCAAATTTGTCAGTTTAAAAGCGCAGGATCAATATAGTGACGCTCTACAGTCACAAAAATTGATTCAGGAAGGTTGTTTTAAGAGTCTAGGTGGAGAAGTGGAAGACCTAATAGTCTGCCGATAGTGATAACAATTCTATTGTTTCTCTATTGTCATTGTAATTTCTATTTTAAGGGAGTTTTATGTAAATCTCCTAGAGGCTAAGGACGATCGAGTTATAGTTCAAGGAAAGTTGGTAACTTTTACTCCAGAGGTAATCAACTTATTTTACCATTTACCATCAAATACTTTATGTTTTATGCGAATTATAGTCCTACGGAAGTGGAGTTAGACGATATTATTTTATAGTTGACTATTGGGAGAGGACTTTGGAAGATTACCAATGAGAGGAGAGTAAATTTCCCAACTTCAAAGTTATGTGCAGTTATGTGAGATCTAACGCTATTTCATTTCTGCTCATCTGCTTCCAACCAATCATCTCAGTGAAGTGACCAGAGGGAGAGCGACGTTGAATTATTGTATTCAGGAGGGAAATCCCATCAACATAGGGGCTTTGATCTATCAGACTATCATCAATTCTGCTACAAGTGCTACTACTGCAGGTATGAGATTTGATTCCTTGATATTTTCTTTATGCGAGCAGGTCGGAGTAAAGTATGATAGTTGTGAGGAAGTTCTGTTACCTCTAAAGCCCATCACGAAGGTGAATGTGATGAATTATTTTGAGCATTCGACTTTTGGCTGGAGAGGAGGATTTTCCAGGAGCTATAGATTAAAGACGTCTGCTGCAACTACCTTAGCTGCATCTTCATCTAGACCATCTACTTAACGTGCTTCTACATCTAAAGGTGATTCTACTATATGACTCAGGATGAGTTATTGTAGAAGATGATGGATAATATCAATTTTACCACTGATAAGGTACAAAATTTAGAGCATTTTGTAGATCATACTAATAGTTATAATAGAAGGAAGAGTGATTATGAAGAGAAATTTCACGCATCTTTGGAGAGCCTGATTAGAGGTGACCTGGGAGTGCAATTTCCTCCATATCCTAAATATCCTGATTATGAGCCTGCAGAAAAATGGTACAACTGTTATTCTGAGGATGAATAGTAGAGCTAAAAGATTCATTTTATGATTGTAATATGATATGAACTATATGGTCTTAGCTTATGTTATTTTGGACAATGTTTTATGTTGTGTTTTGAATTTTTATGTTCTATTATTGTTGTGATTGTTGTGTTAGATTAATATTTTATTTTTAAATTTTATGGTAGTAACTATTGTTTTGTGTTTAGTACTGTGATTTAGTTAGTTTAGAACTTAACTTAATTTCATATCTGTTATAAAGTAGAAAATCTTGCTAGCTTAGATCTTAAACTTGAATTTCAGAAACTACTGCCCTGTAATTTTCTTTTATCCTGTTAGTGTGTTATTTTTGTTTATACCCACTGTTTAGAAGTCTATTTGAATCTCTACATGTTAAAATAAAATAAAATGTTAGAAAATTTGATCAAAATTAATTTTACTCCTGTCTTTAGTTTTATACTTGTATAATTAGGATGTAAAAATTGCTGTTAGCATGTTATTTCAATTTTCATTTTTTACCTATATAATTATCTGATGCTAAACTGTTTAATCTGTTAAAAAAAAATAAGTTTGGGGGAGGGATGAAAAATATCTTCAAAACTTGAATTTTTTTTGTTCTCAAATGAACTACAAATGAATTTGAATTTAAAAAAAAAATTGATTATGTATAAGAAGTTATATTAGGGAAATAAAATTTGATTTTAGAAATGAGTAAGGAAATTTAGTTAAAATTGTAAGTAAAGAAGAAAAACTTTAAGTTAAAAATTTTTAGTATAGAAACGGATTAATATAAGTGACTATCTTTAGTAAGAAAAATTATATTTTTGAAAAATTTAGATAATTTAGACTTTTATTTTGAATACTTAAATTTCTTTTATTAAAATGATTTTCAAAACTATTATTATATTTATAAGTAAAAATTTTATATTAAGACTTTACTTTTGGAAAGGAGAAACTTACTTTAGGAAAGGAGAAGTGGAATTCAAAATCATTAAAGGCCTATCCAAATATAATAATCCTTGCCTGAAAATGAAAAAGAAGAAGAAAAAGAAAACGAAAAAGAAAAGAAAAATAAAAGAAAATAAAAAGAAAAGAAATGTAAGGGAGGAGAAGCTTGAGGATTAGTGCCTACTCAAAAATTGGTTCTACATTTGATCTTTTCAAAGTATAAGACTTGATAAAATCTTATGCTTATA
>NW_018164727.1:6088-7518 GCF_001263595.1 Phalaenopsis equestris | reverse complement strand
GATAGGAACTCATATTTTCATAGTTCTTAACATTAACAATTTTCAAACTTTAAGTTGGTCTCATTTACTAATTATTTTTTCTAAATTGGACTACTATATTTCTAGATCTAAATTTTAGTAACTCCTAAAGAAACTCATATACATATCATAAATATTTGGTTTTTAAAAATTAAAGTGTCACTTGAGGACAAGTAACATTTTAAGTTTGGGGCATTTTGATACACCTAATATATATAGTGTTTTTAGACACATTTTTATACCTATTTTTGAGATATTACACTTTAATGGAAGGTATTTTTGTGTTTATCTTGCAGATACAAGTAAAAATGGAAAAAATTCTTAAGGGAGTGAAAAAGAGTCAAATTTAGAGCAAGAAGGTGAAAAATTGTGCAAAAGAGTTTTGGCGCCTAAGTGCCAGATCCGGCGCTTAAGCGCTGGTTAAACAGAGAAGGCCGCGCATATGTACCGAGACCCTCCGCTTGAGCCCCGAGACCCCAGGCTTAAGCACCAGTGGCAATTACTAGACGAGTAAAATCAATTTTTACGAATTTTGAAGAGCTTTTTGAGGCACCCATTGGCTTAATAGGTGATTGTAACCACCATGGACGGAAATTATCATGAAAGGATGTGTCTCTTGGGCAAATACATAGAATCAAGACACATTTTGAAGAGATCCCAAGGCACCTCTTGGAAAATTATAAAAGAAAGAAGAGAGGACTTAGAAAAGAGTCCTAAAAAGGTCCGAAAAAGTATGGTCCTGAAAATATTGGCAAGTTTTGAAAGTTCTTCCCTGGTGAGTTAGTTCGGAGAGATTTTCAGGAACCACTTTTTATTTACTTTATCCTTTTTATTATTTTGTTTTGAATGATTGTAAAAGAGAAGAGATTCAAAGGAACATCAAGATTTTGGTGGAGGACATGAGATAAGTTTTTATCTTTTTGTTTTAGACTACTTTTGGTTTTAATCGAGACTTCTTGTTGGTTTGACAATGATTTGTTCTTTTAAACTAAAGTGTGGTTTTATTTTCTCCAAGGAGTCTGAGTATTTTTCCTTATCTTTCTTCTTAAAATGATAAGAAATTAAGTTTTGGAGGGAAGTTGTGGAGAGTATTGATCTTTAATGTTGGAAAAAGTTGTGATGATTTAAATCCATGCACTTCTATTACTTCTTGATTTGGCCAATCAAAATGTTAAAATTTGTTGTGAGAACATGTAAGAACTGGGGTAGTATTGTCTCAGTCAACAATTGGAAAGAATCACATGAGGTTGTATGATTGAGAATGTAGTTCATATGATTGAGTGAAAATAAATAAGAAAATATTCATTGATGGGTGTAGAGTTAGAGGACTTTAAAGTGGCAGGTTAAAGCTCCCAACTTGGTTTATTGTTTTAGGTTCTGATACGAGATGTTAGCCCCTAGGTGGAGGGAAT
>NW_018164727.1:3963-5976 GCF_001263595.1 Phalaenopsis equestris | reverse complement strand
GGTGGAGGGAATCGAGAGAACTCTAGAGTGAGAGCTAGTGTCTTCCCCGCCTAGCCGGACTTCAGAACTATTCAAACTTTAAATTAGCCAATTTTATTTATAGCATCTCTAGTAAGGGTATAGAATATTATTGCACCTATTTGGCATAACACAATTAACATACTTCCACAACAAAATTTCTATACTTATTACTGATTCATGATAAAAAGAAAGATATTTTCATATTAAGTACTTTTCTTCTACAAAAACTTTAGTTATCTTTTTAAGTTGTTACTGTTTTGTTAAAAAATCCAAAATACCAAAAATATTTAAATTTTAAATTCCTTTAAAAATCATTTTTTGTTTAAGTAGTTATTTTTAAAAAAGTTCTATATTCCCTGCGGGTTCGATATTCAAGTGCATATTGCATAATCTTCCTTTACTTGATAACGATACGTATACTTGCGTAGTACCCAATATAAATTACTTGATAATGATATGTATACTTGCGTAGTATCCCAATATAAATATATATAAATTAAAAAGTTAAATTCTTATTTTTCTTCAGGATCAAGTTTTTGGTTTTGTTGCAAAATAAGGAAATATATGTGAAAAATACCATCAGAACTATTGTTATACTGTGCATAAGTATTAAGTCCGGGGATCTGTAACCTACGGTTGCTAACGAGATTTCCCACGACCTAAATGAAAGTATGGAACTCATTATGTTAAGTTCAGTAAATTCATTTGGGCTAAGTGAATCCGAAAGAAAATAGTGGTGCCAGAACGAGGGAATTGTAGGATCCTAACCGATGTCGCTCTAATCAACTTAAACATTCCCCATAGTATTTAAATAACCATAACTTTAAGAAATATTTGATTTGACATCGTGCCTCGACACATTAGAACATTTAAACTTGCCACGATGAGGAGCTTCAAGCTAGCATTGTGGGCAGCACGACTATCTTCAACAACAAAATATCTACATCAGCTAAACCATTTTTTCTTTAGAATTAAAAACCAAACCATAGGACTTCTAGGTTATCCGCCTAGTGCGACATAAATCCAAAACTTATCTTTAGGTTTTTGTATAGCCATGCTATACAATATAAGACCTTACTCGACAATATAAGACCTTACTCGAGACCTTACTCGTTTTAGGATTCCGAGGTTGTCGTTCGTCATGACCTAAATCCTCACATCTTCCACTCTATTTGCATGATTGTTTCACATGAATGTAAACCTTCATTAAAAGAATTGGTAGGATGATTAATACACCTAAAATATATAGTGTTTTTAGACACATTTTATACCTATTTTTGAGATATTACGCTTTAATGGAAGATATTTTTGTGTTTTTCTTGCAGATACAGGTAAAAAGGGTAATATATTCTTAAAGGAGTGAAAATGTATTAAATTTGGTGCAAAAAGGTTAAAAATGTGCAAAAGAGTTGTGGCGCATAAGCGCCAAATCCGGTGCTTAAGCACTGGTTAAACAGAGAAGGTCGCGCCTAAGAACCGAGACTCCACGCTTAAGCACTAGTGGCAATTACTAAATGAGTAAAATCAATTTTCACAAATTTTGAAGTAGTTTTTGAGGCACCCATTGGCTTAATAGGTGGTTGTAACCACCAAGGATGAAAATTATCATGACAGGATGCATCTCTTGGGCAAATACATTGAATCAAGACACATTTTAAAGAGATCCCAAAGCACCTCTTGAAAAACTATAAAAGAAAGAAGAAAGGACTTAGAAAAGAGTCCTAAAAATATTGGCAAGTTTTGAAAGTTCTTCTCTGGGGAGTTAATTCAGAGAGATTTTCAGGAACCACTTTTTATTTTCCTTATTCCTTTTTTTATTTTGTTTTGAGTTATTGTAAAAGAGAAGAGATTCAAAGGAACATCAAGAGTTTGGTGGAGGACTTGAGATAAGTTTTTATCATTTTGTTTTAGACTACCTTTGGTTTTAATCGAGACTTGTTGTTGGTTTGACAATGATTTCTTCTTTTAAACTAAAGTGTGGTTTTGTTTTCT
>NW_018164727.1:1310-3127 GCF_001263595.1 Phalaenopsis equestris | reverse complement strand
TACTTGCGTAGTATCCTAATATATATAAATTAAAAGTTAAATTCTTATTTTTCTTCAGGATCAAGTTTTTGGTTTTCTTGCAAAGTAAGGAAATATAAGTGAAATATAATCTGAATTATTATTGTACTTTGCATATTAGCAGTATCTAGGGATAAAGTTTTTGGCGCCGGTGCTGGGGAGAGATTGATTTTAAAAGCAATTTTCTTTCTTTAGAAAGTCTTATTTAAACTTTAAGACTTATTTTATTTTATTTTATTATATGTTAGTGTATGCGTAATTTCGATTCTTAAGGACTAGTGCTCTATGATTGTTAATTAGAGGGAACTCTTAGAAAAATAAGAAAAAATAAAAAAAAATTATAAATTTTGAAAAATCCAAAAAAAATTATAGAAATGGCAGACCAAACTAATCAAAATGCTAAAATTCATCAAGAGTTTAGACCTTTAAGATATTATGCCAACCCTACTATAAATGAACTTCATTGTAGTATTCAAAAACCTACGGTAGTGGCTAATTCATTTGAGCTTAAACCTGTTTTTATCTAAATGGTGTCAAGTAATCAGTTTGGGGGATCACCAACTAAAGATCCAAATTTACCAAATTTACAGATCCAAATTTACATCTTGCCAATTTTCTAGAATTGTGGGATACATTTAAATATGATGGTGTTTCTGATGATGCCATAAGACTTAGGTTATTTCCTTTCTCACTGAGAAATAAACCTAAGATGTGGTTGAATTCCTAAGCACCTGGATCTATCA
Organism: Phalaenopsis equestris; assembly: GCF_001263595.1. Classification (NCBI taxonomy): domain Eukaryota; kingdom Viridiplantae; phylum Streptophyta; class Magnoliopsida; order Asparagales; family Orchidaceae; genus Phalaenopsis; species Phalaenopsis equestris. The sequence goes on along the minus strand of NW_018164727.1, from coordinate 2,366 downwards.
GAACTTGGGGCGAATTAACACAAAAATTCCTTGCTAAATATTTTCTACCATCAAAAAGTGCAAAGCTTAGAAATGATATTACATCTTTTAATTAGTTTAAAAGGGAATCTATTTATGAAGCACGAGAGAAATTTAAAAAACTCTTAAGAAAGTGTCCACACCATGCTATACTAGATTGAATAATAATTCAAACTTTTTATAATGGATTAGTTGGATCTCTTAGATCAATTATCGATGTCGCTGTTGGTGGTTCATTGATGTTAAAACCATTTCATAACTCTTATGCTTTAATTGAAGAAATGGATACCAATAATTTTTAATGGCCATATAAGAGGGTAAATCCTAAGCAAGTAGCAAATATTCATGAAACTGATGCATTTACCATGTTAGCAAATCAAGTTACTGCAATTTCAAGGAAGTTACACCGATTTAGAATGAATTTTTCTCAACAAATTTCCATGATTGAAGAGAATTCATTAGGTCAAATGGTACATTCTCAAGCATCATCAAAAACTTTGAATACCATAAATAATAAGCAGAATAACCCATATTCAAATTATTGTAACCCAGGTTGGAAGAACAATCCCAACTCTAACTGGAATAACAATTCGTAATCAGCAATGGGGGAACGACCATGGAAACCCATTGGGAAACTGAAACAACCAAGGGAATAATAATTATAGATCTACTTATCCTCGAGGTTTCAACATCAATACAAAGTTTAAGGATAAGAAGCTATCTATAGAAGAAGTGGTGTTACAAATGGGAAATCAATTACAAAGTCAAGGAGCTACAATTAGAAATATTGAGAACCAACTTGGGCAAATAGAAAATTCATTAAGTAATAGATCCCAAAGAACACTTCCTAGTAATATTGAATCAAATCCAAAAGACCAGAATAAAGAACAAGTAAAAGCCGTTCAACTTAGAAGTGGAAGAGAGTTGGAAGGTCGGGTTCAAAAAGAAATTGAAGTAGAGAGAGAAGAAATTGAAAATTCAAAAGAGTACGCTCCAAAAGATTATGAGAGACCTATTTCTCCACTAAAAATTGATTTG
>NW_018164727.1:0-830 GCF_001263595.1 Phalaenopsis equestris | reverse complement strand
AGTGGATCAATTTATCTTTCCTGTTGATTTCATTGTGCTAGATATGGAGGAAGATAAAGAGATACCTATCATTTTGGGGAGACCATTCCTAGCCACAGGAAGAGCAATGATAGATGTGCAGAAAGGGGAATTAACAATGTACGTCAATGATCAAACTATTACTTTTAACATCTCAAAATCATTGACCTGCAAAAGTTTAAGATAATGAATGTTATAAGATGGATGTTATAAGATATCTAAGTGAATGCCATTTTAGAACTACTTATGAAGAAAAATCTGAAGTACAAGATTTAGAACACTAGCAAGAATGGGAATTAAATCAATGTGAAGAGCTTTTTAAGGAAAATTCAAACTATGTTCGAGAATGTTTTGACGTTTTGGACATGATAGACAAAGATAAATCATTTTGTCCATCTATTGAAAAACCTCCAGAACTAGAGCTGAAGTTACTTCCTGATCATTTAAAAAATGCCTTTTAGGAGATTTTTCTACTTTACCAGTTATAATTTTGCTCAAAATTAATAATGGAAGAAAGAAAGGTCGATAAAAATTTTAAAAAATTTTAAGAAAGCCTTTGGATGTACAATTGCTAATATTAAAAGAATCAGTCATTCAATTTTCTTACATAGAATTCATATGGAAGAGAACTACAAACCCAGGGCTGATCCACAAAGGAGATTGAATCCTATTATAAAAGAAGTTATAAAGAAAGAAATTTTAAAGTGGTTAGATGCTGGAATTATCAACCCCATTTCAGATAGTGCTTCGGTTAATCCAATTCATTATGTCCTAAGTAAGGAGGAGTAAATGTAACTGTAAATGAACATAAT
>NW_018164726.1:173769-192803 GCF_001263595.1 Phalaenopsis equestris | reverse complement strand
TGAGCTTGGATTTGGTTTGATTTGGTCATATCAAAAGTGAGTTTGACTAAAGGGCAATTTGGGGATTTTTCTTGAAGATGGTTAAATTGGACAAATTGGGTCATATGTTAGTTGAGAAAAATTAAATTGGGAATATTTGGGATTTATTGGGATTTTCTGGGAATTTTTGGAAGTTTTGGAATTTTGAGCCCAAGAGGGGTATTTTGGTAATTTGGGAGTGTTTTAGGGGTAAAAGGCCAAGATGGGTATTTTGATAGATTTGAGGCACCAATCATCACCAATAAGCCATGGACCAATGAGAACCCCATTTTGGGTCCTCTACATAGTGGTCTTAGCCAAACCATAGCCCTAGGGCTAGTAGGTTTAGGGGACCATCTACATGAGTGTATCCCAAAAGATCAAGGGACCTAGACTAGAAGTTTGAGTTCAAAGTTGTGAGTAAATGTGGGTGTATATGGGTGTAGTGAATGCCTTAGCTCCAAACCAAGACCCAGGGTCAACCCTAAGGCTCAGCAATCCTAAGGGTGACTCATCTTGAGTTTCCCCACAGTGACCCCACCTACTAAGTATTTAGACGTTGAGAGCAATATGTGGAACTCCAAGTTGAGTAAAGAAGAGGGTAGAATTTCTAATGGTGAGGGTTCCAAGTCTAGTTTTCTAGGAATATTCAAAAGGAAAAGTCTTATGGCTAGGCCCTAGCCTACTAAAGAAGAAAAACTAAACCTCAACAAGAAATGAGTTTAACAAGGCTCGATCAAATAAACTAAGGAATATATGACATTTGTTTGGTCTGTGAAACCTTTTTATTTGCCGACAAGTTTCCATATTTAATTTAATGAATTAAATACGGTTTATATTAAGCTGGGTTCGGACATGCTTCCTATAAGGGCAAGCCCATATAGTTAATTACATCTTAAATGACCAAAGTGACCTAAGAAGACTCTCCATAAAAATTAGGAAATATTATCTTCAAGGAGTTTCAAAGGGTAGGAATTTTCAATGAGATCGGACGTAGAGGTGTGAAAGGGGATTGGTTCAAGTTTGGAACTTTTTGTTGTAGAGTCCAAAGGAGGATGAACGAGGGGATGTCATGGATCAAGAGAAGAGCCCCGGTGACTTCCCAAGCTATCCTAATGTTTGGCTTCATTTCTGAGGAGAAATATCTAGGTGTTTCATTTTGCCAATTTTATTAGTTAGGGCTTACATTCATGTGAAACTATCACACAAATAGCATAAAAGATGTCAGGGTTTAGATCGTGACAAACGACAACCTCAGAATCCTAAGACGAGTTAGGGCTTATATTGTAAAGCAGGGATATACAAAGGCCTAAAGATAAGGTGAGGATTTATGTTGTATAAGTAAGTAACCTCAAAATCCTATGGCTTTGTTATTTATATCTAAGGATGAAAGAATGGTTTAACTAGGGAAGACAAGTTTTGCTTTTGAAGATGGTTGTGCTGCGCACCATGCTAGCTTCAAGCTCCTTGCTGCGATGAGTTTGAGTTTTCTAGTGTGTCAAGTTATGATGTCAAATCAGGTGGCTCTATGGTTGTAGTTATATTAATTATATGGGGGCATGTTAAAGTTGATTAGAGCCACACCGGTTAGGATCTTACGGTTCCCTCATTCTGGCACCACTATTTTCTATTGGATTCTCTTAGTCTAAATGAACTTACTAAACTCAACTTAATGAGTTCCATAATTTCATTTAAACCGTGGGAAGCCTCGTTAGCAACCATAGGTTACCTCCTCCAAGGAATTCTTGATCATCCGATAGAGACATCTTAATTTAGTTGCATTTTGTAGTTTTGTGTGATGTTTGTGGTTAAATTTTGAGTTGTTTAATATTATGAATGTTGTGGTAGTGAGTTTTATCTTGGTTGATTTTAGTTTAGTTTTTGTTTTGGTTTTGTGGCTATCCTTATAGTTTTAGTTTTCATGCAGGGTGACATCGTTATTTAGCATGAAGTACAAGAAAGATAACGCTGAAAACTGTAAAAGCGTACCTGACGAGTCTTCTCGTTCCACCACCTAAAACTCAAAATGCATGTCAGGGAAATTTATATGAAGCAAGGAAGTAAAATTTTGATGACCTACCTAACCCTAGGTCATATCATAGTGGGTCCTTAAAAGTTTAATTAAGGATGATTTTGTTAAGCAAAACATATTAAGTTTAGTAGATCTCTGAGGTATCCAACAGATTTAAAGAAAGAAGCAGGTTTGTGCTACTTTTTTGCTGCCTGGTGTAAAATCCTGAGTTCTTTTAAACTTATTATGTTGCTTAATAATTCATTCTGTAAACACCCTTACTGCTCAGTGAGCATTGATGTCTTAATTATCCCTAAAAATAGGGTAATTATCACTTGTAATTCAATTTAAGAATTATGTGGGTGAAGACCCTTAAAGAGACAAGCTTAAGAGACTTAGCCAAATTTTGACTTGGGCTTGTAGTGTTTGAAAGATGTTTTAATTTTCAATGACGTTTACTTCGTTAACCCTTATTTAAATGAAACTTCATTTAACCTAAGTCACTACTAAGCCCTTAAGATTTTGGTGAGTGTCTTAGTCATTGCAAATGTGATGGTGATGATTCATGTTTTTATTTTTTTATCAAATAAGGGTATTAAATTATTGAGTTATTAACACCCAAAATCATACCCCTAAATCTAGGATCATTTAATTGGCTAGACTCCCAAATTTATGTAATTTAAGGAAGTTGTAAATTTATCCTTTTTAATTATGACAAGTGAGGTTGGTTTATACCAGTTAACCCCTTATGTTTTAAATATCCAAATATCTTAATTAGAATCAAAGATTTCTCATTTCTCTTTCTGAAATTAGGCCTAAATGTTAATTAAGGCTAAATTTCCAAAATTACACATTTGCCCCTAAGGCTCTATCACTTCATAATTCATCAAATTTAATCCAAATGACTTTGGAATTTTGATCCTACTTCACTCATGGGTCAATTGAGACATTAGAGGAGAAAGTGAGATTTTTCAGAATTTAATTTATCTCTATAATTATTTTTAATGCAAAAATAGGATTTTTTAAGGAAAATTCCTAACTTAACCAAGACAAATCGTAATCCCTTTAAATTTTTACTGGAAGTAGGCTTAGACCAGAGAAGCCTTTGAATCGAATTTCATGATTTTTTTAATTTTGTTAGAATTTTAAGAATTACTTTAAGTTCTGGGGTGTTTATTAATTATAAAATATTTTAAATGTGGAAAATTAAATTTTGTGTTTTTATTAAATCTCTTTGATGATAAGGGACACAAAAAAAACAAATTTCACATTTTTGTAATTTTTCTTTAAATTATTGGAATTATTTTAGTAAAAAAACCATTTTTAGCCTAGAGTTGTTTTAGGACAATGATATGATAAAAACCTTTTGAATTATTGTGTGATGCTAGTGATTATCCTCTTGGAGTTTTTTTAGGACAATGATATGATAAAATTTTCAAAGTTATTTACTATTTTCAAAGTAATTTAATATACTAGTAGAACTCTTAATGAAGCTCAAATTAATTATACCACAACTCAGAAAGAGTTATTAGCAATCATATATGCTTTTAATAAATTTAGATCATATTTAGTTGGAACAAAATGTGTTGTGCACACAAATTATTTTGCTTTTAAATATTTAATGAAAAAAATGATACAAAACCCTGAATAATAAGATGGATTCTTCTTATGCAAGAATTTGAATTTGAAATGGTAGGTAAGAAGGGAGCCAATAATCAAATTGCTGGCTTGCTGTGTAGGCTTGAATTAGGAAAATCACTCTGTTTTGAAAATGAAATTAATGAACATTTTCCAAATGAAAAATTATTCCCTATTAATGAGTGGTGTGTTCTGCGGTATGTCGACATTGTGAACTTTATTGTTAGTAATATTATGCCATATGGAATGACAAATAGACATAAGAGAAAATTTATTTCTGAAGCTAAGACTTATTTTTGGGATGACCCATTTTTATATAAAGAAGGAAAGGATCTAATTATTTGAAGATGTGTACCATTAGAAGAAACTTATGAGATTATCCAAAAATGTCATAATTCTAATTTTGGGGGATATTTTGGTGTTGATAAAACATCATACAAAATTTTACAATCTGTATTTTATTGGCCTATAATTTTTAGAGATGTTAATGCTTATATCAAAACTTTTGATAGATGTCAAACATTAGGCAGTATTTCTAGAAAAAATGAGATGCCCCTCAATTATATGCTATAAGTTACAATATTTTCATGGGACCATTTATACAATCTTTCAGAAAATTATATATTTTGTTAGTAGTGGACTATGTATCCAAATGGATAGAAGTTGTTGCTTTACCTCGATGTGATGCTCAAAGTGTTACAAAATTTTTTAAAATGAATATATTTTGTGGATTTGGAATGCCAAGAGTTATCATTACTCATGGGGGAAGTCATTTCATAAATGTCATAACAGAGAAATTATTAAAGAAATATCATATAAATCATAGGATTGCTACTGCTTGTCATCCTTAGACAAGTGGTTTGGTTGAATTATCCAATCAGATTAGTAAATGAATTATGGAAAAATCTGTGAATCCAACAAAAATGGATTGGTCAGTCAAACTTGACTATGCTATGTGGGCTTATAGGACTGCATATAGAACTCTTATTGGAATGTCCCCATATAGGCTAATATTTGGAAAAGCTTGTCATTTACCAGTTGAACTTGAGCATAAGGCATATTGGGCGATTAAAGAGCTCAATTATTATTTGAAAGATGTTGGTGAGAAAAGATTGTTACAAATAAATGAGCTTGAAGAGATAAGGAATGAATCTTATGAAAGTGCAAAAATTTACAAAGAAAAGATGAAAATGTGGCATGATCGAAAGACTCTTACTAAAAATTTTCAGCCAGGGAAACAAGTCTATATAATGCGAGGTTAAGATTATTTCCATGCAAACTTAAGTCCAAGTGGATGGGCCCATTTATTGTGATGAAAGTTTATCCTTATGGAGTTGTGGATATCAAAGATCCTAAAGCTGAGAAAATATGTAATGTGAATGGTCATAGACTGAAACTCTATTTTATAGGGGATCAACTTAAATTTAACAATCGAATGATGTTGGGTCAACCAAAATAAGCAATGGTTAAGTCGGGCTGACGATGTAAAACCAAGCGCTCTATGGGAGGCAACCTATAGTTATCAGTGTGCCTGTTTTTTTCATTTTTTTTGTGTGTGATTAAGAAAATTTTGAGACTAATTTTTGAGACTATTTGTGTTAGTAATGATTTTAAAACTTTATTAAGTGACTTAGACATGTTAGAATGAGTATTTGGACGTTAAGTTGCCCGGTGCTAAATCAAGTACTGGCGCTTAAGCGCTAATATTCGGTGCTTAAGTGCAGGCGTTAAAAAAGCTTGTGAAAAAATGTAATTTCTAGAAGTTTTAACCTCAATTGGTTAACTTAAACGTGTCATGGCAGGTTTAGGACGTGCCTAGAAGTTATTAGAATTATTTAGGCCTATAAATAGAAGGGTTTTGTGATGGAATTTCACGCCAGAATCATTTTTAGCCCTAAAGTCTAAGAGAAAGAGAGATTTGGAGAAATGTCTTCATGGGAGATGGATTTGAAGAAGAAAGAAGTGGCCATGAGGAATAAATTCATTAGTCAGAGTATACAAAATATGTATAACGGTTTCTTAGTCATTAGTATCAAAGGAATAGAAGAAAAGATCAATAAAATTGAGGCTAACATGGCTTTAATTAAGGCAAAGGTAAATGAAGTTAATGAACATCTAGAGCATATTAGATGGCAATTAAAAATTCAATTTAGCCATACTAGTTATATAGAGGAAGCGGATAAGGTGATGTATCTCAAGCAGAAATGGATTGAAGAAGATTGTATCAAAGTTTGTCACCACTGTCCATTTTATCAACTCTATATTCCAAATGCCCAAGGAGAGACTAATGAGAGACAGAAATTTGTTCCAACAAATGAAGAATGGAATTAAGTTCTACGCTAAGATTTTCTTCTTAAGAGTTGCTTTATGTATTAATGTTAAGTCTTATTTTTAGTGTGTATGTGATTATGTGTTTTATCGTGTAAGTTTGTTTAGTGTTTGTATTTAGGAAAATTTTCTCACTTAATACTCTTTAGAATGAGAATGATGTGTTAAATTTTGTTTGTAATAGTTCGTGAATGAATATTATTATTTTTTTTGTGAAAATTTTATCTTATTTTAGCCTCGAATAGAGTTAGTTATATTGGAGAATTTTGAGAGAGAAGAGAGTTAAAAGAGAGGAAAATAGTCATTTAAGTGTCTTAAAACCATATAAGGGTTGTTTACTTAGGCTAATAGTGCATTGTAAGTACAAAATTTTTAAAAATTGTGCACTGACGCCTAAGCGCCACAACCCTGCGCTTAAGCTCGAGGCAACCCGGATGGCAGGCGCCTAAGCGCCACATATCCGTGCTTAAGTGTCGGTTCACGAAAATCGATTCGTGAACGGTTAAAAGTGAAAAGTAACCCAAAAAATGTCATTTTTGCTCGTGATATCATCTTCTTCCTTTTGAGTTTGAGGTTTTGAGTTTAGGGCAAACCTTTTTGTGGAGGTTTCTTGGTGGATTCAAGCAAAATTTGCTTGATTTGGATTTCTTAAGGTAAGATCTTCACTTCTACGTAGAAATTTTATATTTTCACATGTATTTTGGAGCACATTGTGGGGTACCCGAAATTTACTATTCATGGTGAAAAACTTGAGAAAATCTATAGGAATTACATAGAATGTGTAGTTTAAGCTTATAAGAGTTAAGTTTAGTATATTAGACTTGATCTTTGAAATTAATTTTGTGAAATTTGTAGAATGGGAAAGACCCACTTTGATTCGAGCAAAATTGTTAGTCCGAAAGGTCAGGACAGATATAGTGATGCTCTACAGTCACGAAAATTGATTCCTGATAGGTGTTTTAAAAATCCAGGTGGATCCATGGAGGATTTGATCGTTCGCCAACAATGGCAATGATTCTGTTGTGGCTGTGATTTATGTAGTGTGGGAGTTCTATGCAAGCCTCCCTGAGGCAAAAGAGGATCAATTTATGGTCATAGGCAAATTGGTACCTTTTTGCCTGAGGTAATCAAAATTTTCTACCATTTACATCTTGATACTTTGTGTTTTTATTCAAACTATAGTCCGAAAAAGACGGAACTGGATGAGATTATATCAGTTTTGACTATTGGAAGAGGACTCTGGAAAATTACAAATGAGAGGAGAGTGAACTTTTCCACTTCAAAGTTAAGTGCAGCATTGAAGACATGGCACTACTTTATTTCAGCTCATCTGTTACCGACGAATCATCTTAGTGAAGATATGAGGGAGAGAGCAATGTTGAATTATTGTATTTAGCAATTCAAGCATATCAACATTAGAGCTTTGAATTATCAGACTATCATCAGTTCTGTCACTCCCGCTACTACCACAGGTCTGGGATTTGCTTCCTTGATCTTTTCTTTGTGTGAGCAAGCTGGTGTAAGATATGATAGTTGGGAAGAAGTGTTGTTGCCTTTAAAATCAATTACAAGTGTGAATTTGAAATCATATTCTGAACACTCTATTTTTGGTTGGAGAGGAGGATTTTTTAGAAGTTATGGGATGTTGACGTCTGCTGCATCTCCGCTGTTTCTACATTGAGACCATCTACCTCGAGAGCATCTACTTCTAGAGGTGAGTCTACTGAAACTCAGGATCAATTATGGCAAAGCATGATGAATAATATTAATTTTAACGCAAATAAAGTACAAAATTTAGAAACTTTTGTAGGTCATATTGATGGATATGTGAGAAGACATAGTGATTATCAGGAGAAATTTCACTCATCTTTGGAGAGCCTTATTTGGGGTAACCAAAGAGTGGAATTCCCTTCATATCCAAAATATCCTGATTATGAGCCTGCAACTTTTTGGGATAATGGTGACACTAATGATGATGATGAAGAGAAAAACTAAGATTGTTTTATGTTTGTAATATGTGATGTACTATTTGGTGTGAACTTGATACATTTGAGTTAGTGTACCTTTTGAACTATGTGATGTGTTAGACTTTTTTTCTAATTTTTATTATAATGTTTGTGTTTTATTAGTATTGTGTTTTCAATTCTAGGGTAGTAATTGTTGTTGTGTGTTGTGTAATGTGTTTTAGTTAGTTAGGAATGAACTTATTTCTATGTCTTATGAAAGTTGAAAATTTTGCTAGCTTTAATTTTAAACTTTAATTTCAGAAATTTGCTACCCTGTATTTTCTTTTATCTTGTTAGTGTGCTTGCTTCTTTATGTTGAGATTGTGAAGTCAAAGTTAGTGTGTTTGTTTGTTTTTATGTCTGTACCCACTATTATGAAGTCTAATGAATCTCTATATGTTAAAAAGTAAGAAATTTGATCAAAAATTAATTTTACCCCTATTTTTAGTTTTGTACTCATATAATTAGGGTATAAAAATTCCTATAAGCATGTTATTTCGATTTTTATTCCTGCTTATACATATCTGCTACTAAACTGTTGTATATATATATCTACTGCTAAACTGTTTAATCTTGTTTAAAATTTAAGTTTGGGAGGGAATGAATAATATTTTAAAAACTTGAATTTTATTTGTTTTCAAATAATTTTATTTGTTCTCAATATTTATTCTCAAATGAGCTAGAAGTGAATTTGATTTGAAAAGAAAAATGATCATGTATATGAAGTTATATTAGGAAAGTAAAATTTTGATTATAGAAAGAAGTAAAAAATTTAGTTAAAATTTTATAAGTGATGTAGAAAAATTTAAAGTTAAAAGTTCTTAAATGCAGAAATGATAAATATTGCGTTAACTATCTTTAGTAGGAGATATTGTATTTTTGAAAAATGTGGAAGAATTAGACTCTTATTTTTGAAACTTAAATTTCTTTTATTAAAAATAATTTTCATAAGCTATTATTATGTTTTTAAGCAAAATAAAAATATCAACTTTTTTCTTTAGGAAAGGAAGAGTGAAATTCAAAATCATTAAAGGCCTAACCAGATATAGTAATCCTTGCCTGAAAAAAAAGATAAAAGACAAAAAAAGAAGAAAGAAGGAAACAGAAAAAGATAAGAAAAACAAAAGAAAAGTTGAAAAAGGGAGGAGAAGCTTGAGGATTAGTGCCTAATCAAAAATTGGTTCCATATCTGATCTCTTAAAAGTATAAGACTTGAGAAACACTTAAGATTAAGGATATAATATAGTAAGTAAAATTATACTTAATAAAAATTTTTAAGTGAAGGAAATAAAATGTCTAAGATCTATATTTAGAAAATCTATAAGTATTTCTGAATTAGATAGGAACTAATATTTTTCATACTTCTTCGCTTTAATGATTTCTAAACTTTAAGTTGGCCTCATTCACTAGAGTTTTTTCTAAATTAGACTACTATATTTCTAGAACAAAATTTTAGAAACTCCTCAACAAACTCATATACAAAATTATACTTATTTGGTTTTTAAATATTGAAGTGTCACTTGAGGACAAGTAACATTTTAAGTTTGGGGGATTTTGATACACCTAAAATACATAGTGTTTTAAAACACATTTTTATACCTATTTTTGAGATATTGAGCTTTAATGGAAAGCATTTGTGTGCTTTCTTTCAAGTACAAGTAAAAAGGTGAAAAATGCTAAAAGGGGAGGAAACAGATCAAATAAGGAGAAAAAATGCAAAAAAAAATTTGGCGCCTAACCACCAGAACCAGCGCTTAAGCGCCGGTGATACAGAGAAGGCCACGTCTAAGCGCCAGAGGCCCTGCGCTTAAGCTCTAGTGACAGTTGCTTGACGAGTTAATTCATTTTGACAAATTTCAAAGGGACATTTGAGGCATCTATTTGCTATAATGGGTGGTTATAACCACAAAGGATGAAAAAATAATTAAAGGACTAGTAAAAGGATGCATCCCTTGGTAAATACATTGAATCAGGACACGTTTTGAAGAGATACGAAGACTCCTCTTGGAAAATTATAAAAGAAGGAAGTTGCGACTTTTAGAAGTGACCTGAAAAGTTCTTGAAGAAGTTCGTGGAGAAGCTTTCGGAGAGAATTTTAGGCACCAAAATATTTATTTTTCCTTTTATTTTAGTTTTATTTTGAGAGTTAAGAGTGTTCTACGAGAGAAGAGATTCAAAGGAACTTCAAGAGTTTGGTGGAGGATTTGAGATAAGTTTTTATCTTTGTTTTAAACTACTTTTGGTTTTAATTGAGACTTCTTGTTAGTTTTTTTGTTTTCTCCATGGATTCTGAGTAGTTTTCTTTATCTTTCTCCTTAAAATGATAAGTAATTAAAGTGTTGGATGGAAGTTGTGGAGAGTATTAATCTTTAATGTTGGAAGAAGTTATGATGATTTAGTTCCATGCACTTCATTTAATTCTTGATCTGGCCCATCTATATGTTAAAATTTGTTGTGAGAACATGTAAGAACCGGGATGATATTGTCTCAGTCAACAATTGTAAAGAATTACATGAGATTGTATGAATGAGAATGTAGTTCATATGATTGAGTGCAAGTAAATATAAAAATAATCTTTGAAAGGTGTAGATTTAGAGGATTTTAGAGTGACAGGCTAAAGCCCCCAATTTGGTTTATTGTTTTAGGTTTTGATACTAGATGTTAGCGCTCAGGTAGAAGGAACCGAGAGAACTCTAAAGTGAGAGCTAGTATCTTCCCTTCCTAACCAGTCTTCAGAACATTTCAAACTTTAAATTACCTAATGTTATTTATAGCATCTCTATTAAGGGTAAAAAAATATTGCTCCTATTTGGCACAACACAGATTAAATACTTCCCCAATAGAATTCCTATACGTATTTATGATTCATGATAAGGAGAAAGATATTTCGTATTCAATGCTTTTCTCTTACATAAACTCAAGTTATCTTTAATAAGTTTTTATTTCATTTTTAAATTTTAAAAATACCATAAAGAGTTGAAATTTCATTCCTGTATAAAAACTATAGTTTAAGTATTTGTCTTTCAAAAGTAGAAAGTTTGTTACTTTAATTATCGCATACTGTGAACAATCCATGTGGGTTCGATATTCAGGGCATAATCAAAAAGTCATATATTACTTGATAATGATATGTATACTTGTGTACTATCCCAATATATAGTAAGTTAAAATGTTAAATTCTCATTTTCTCTAGGATCAAGTTTTTGGTACTGTTACAAAGTAAGGGAAGATAAGTGAAAAATATAATCAAATACATTGTTATACTATTGCATATAAATAGTTGGGATCATCTACCAGAAGTATCTAATCGTGAAATTAAAAGAATTCTGGAAAAAAAACTATAAATCTTAACAAAATGGATTGGTCTGCTATATTAGATACTACATTATAGGCTTATAGGACAGCGTATAAAATGCTCACGATAATGTCCCCATATAAATTAATTTTTGGGAAGACTTATCACTTACCAGTAAAATTGAAGCATAAAACTTATTGGGCCATTAAAGAGATTAATTTTAATTTAAAAGATACTGGAGAGAAAAGATTGTTGCAATTGAATGAGCTTGAAAAAAGTAGGAATGAATCTTATGATAATCCTAAATATATAAGGATAAAATGAAAGTATGACATGATAGAAAGATAATAAAAAAGAAATTTGAGCCTGGCCAGAAAGTGTTAACATACAATACAAGATTGAAATTATTTCCTAGAAACTTGAAGACTAGGTGGACAGAGTCATTCATTGTTGTAAAAGTTTACCCCTATGGAGTTATTAATATTGAAGATCTCAAAACTAGAAAGATATTTATAGTGAATGAGCACAGACTGAAACCATATTTTGATAGTGAAAGACCAGATTTTAAAGAGATTGTAATGGTGGGTCACCCAGAGTAAAGACAGGGATTGTCAGGCTTACGACATTAAACAAAGAGCTTTGTGTGAGGCAACCCGTAATTACTTTTGTTAATGTTGCTAATTTTTTTTATTAGTAATATTATATATATCTATATTTATGTTTTCTTTATGAATTTCATGTACTTGAGAGACTTACATTGTAAGAAAATACATTAAAACATCTTTAATCACCGAATTATGAAGATTTGAGAGTTATTTGGATTTAAAATGAAACATTGTAGAAATCTGAATTGGCAACAGAGCACTAGAATTTGGCATTTGAGGTGCAATTTTTTCGAGAGCTGGCACCAGAGGAGCCAGAAATTGGAACTAGATGTGTCGCGGTTACTGGAATGAGTGTGGAAAATTCTAAAGGCAGTTTTGGGCTATTTTGACGAATTTTTTTCCTAGTAACTCCCAAAAACTGAATTTTGGAGTTATTTAAGTGTGGAAAACAAAAGGAATGTCACTATTTTCAAATCCTATGGCTTCCAACTCTAAAAAAAATCAGAAAATATGGAATTTTCAACTGGAGGAAGTTCCTTTGTTTCGATGTGCAAAAGTTATATGATCGAGGTCTTTTGAAGAAGAGATTAATCAAGGAATAAGGATTTTTGAATCAAGGATTCAACACACAAAATACTCAAGTGGAGGAGATTATTGTACAAAGACGCTGGGAAGTGTTATGCTATACCATTCCTATGGTGAAAGAGTTTTATGCTAATCTTCTTAAAATTAACCAAGGAGTCGTCTATGTTTGAGGCAGGTGGGTCATTTACTACTTCAAGAATAAATGACTTGTTTATGATTGAAAGCAACCCAATTTGTGATTATGCCATTTTTTTCCCTACAATTTTTTCCCTACAAGAGATAACATGAATGAGCTCTATCGATTCCTTACAGATGAAGATGCAATTTTGGAGACAAGAGATACTAGACACGTAAGTTTTTCTTCATCATTATTGAATCCTGCATTAAAGTCATGACATTTCCTTATTTCATAAAGACTTCTTCCTACCATAAAAATCAATAAAGTGACCAAGGAAAGTGATATTTTAAATTATTGTATTCAAACCAGAAGACCTATTGATGCGGGTGCTTTAATTATAAAATCTGTTTTGGTTTTTATTATAAACGGATCGACTAATGGGCTGGGACATCCTTCTACCATTTTTCTACTATGCAGCCAGTCACAAGTGCCTTATTAATGTGGGGAAAAAGTGCTTCTCCATTAGAAGCCTATGGACCCAAGGATTTGTCGCAATTACATAGTAAAGGGGGAGGAAAACAATATGAATATTCTTATGGATCAATCATCTCAAAATTCATCACGTGATATTTTGATATTTCACATGATTTAACCCCGTTTTTCTTATAGTTCGTATGATATTTTGAAAGAGGTGCAAAATATTATGAAGTCAATTGGAAACATTTCTAATATATTTGATCATTTAAATTAGAGGATGAAGGAACACTTCGAACATACCAGGCACATTGAAGAAGGTATGGTGCGTATGTTTAATGAAATTGCTTGGGTTAAAGAAGCTTTGACATACGAATTTCCTCACCAACTTTTTTACAACTTATACGCTCACTACCAATCCATTGGAAATATTCAAGAAGATGAAAGTGAAGAAGATGTTTGAACTTACTAAGGTATAGAATTTGTATTTAAGATTGCATATGTGTGTTATGTGTTTGTGTTGGATTTCATTTACTTTTATTGTTGAACTTTATATATGTCATATGTTGAGTGTTTGACATTTATTTTTCAGCATTAGTTTGTATGGTGTGACTTCGACTTGAAAAATGTTGGTTTGTTATATATATATATATATATAAATAGTGTATGTGTGTGTGAGTTTTGTGTTGTTTATGAAAATATGTTGTTAGAAAATTATTTAATTATGAATATAAGTGTTTAATTAAGTTAATTAGAGGTTGGCATGGTTTGGTATATAGTATATTTCAAAAGAAAATTGAAATCTGAAAATTGTTGGTGTTGGCGCCAAAGACACCAGTTTCCCATTAACGACCAATTTCATTAAAAACACAAAAAAACACCTTAAAACCCAATTTTTGCTGATTGAGTCATCTCCTACCTTAAGACTTAGGTTGAAACTCAACCTATGGCTTGTCATTTCTTTTATTTGAGTAGATTTGAAAGCTCAAAGGTCTTGGATTTTATCTTCCTTTTGTAAAAGCTTCACTTTAACTTAGAAATTTTTTATTTTCACCATGGATTTTTTCGCATTATGGAAATCTGAAAATTTGAGTTTTTATTAAAGAATTTTAAAGAAAAATTGAAAGGTTGATAATTGCTTGAAACTGGAAGACCTTTTGCTACTTCACCACAGTAGCAACTATTTCTATCGTACAAGAATTTTATGTCAACCTTTGAGTGACTTCTGATGAGCATGTGTATCTCCAAGGTAAAAATGTTGGATTTACTCGAGAAAGACTCAATGCACTTTATAGGATGCAGAATGAATTTCATTGTGAGTATTCTGCATTTTTGGTTTCTGATTCATCACTTGATGAAGTAATTGTCTATCTCACATATGGAAGGGGACAATGGAAGATTAAGAATAATCACGAAGTCAATTTTTCCACTTATATGTTAAATGTGCAATCTAAAGCATGACATTACTTTATTTTTTGTAAAATTACTTCCATCTAATCACCTTAGTGAAGTAAGCAAGGAGAGAGCAGTATTGAATTTTTGCATCCAACAAAAGAAAGCTATTGATATTGGTGCTCTTATTGTGCATAATGCTCAGAGTATTCTTAGAAGTGGAACCTCTAATGGTTTACGTTATCCTGCCTTGATTTTCACTTTATGTGAACAATCAGGAGTAGAGTTTGGTATGAATGAAGAAATGTTGTAATCACTTAAACCCATTGAAAAACCCACAGTTCATAACATAAATTTGAATCATTTGCGAATCATTTGCTGGATCTTGAAGTGGAAGTAGTGATAGACCCTCTACATCAGTTGCAGGACCATATACTTCCAGTACTTATTAACTATTAAATTTTATTTAACAACTAAGGATTCAGTAATCGGATATTGTATCAATGCAGAAGAGAATAAGTGGTTTGGAATCAAGAAATTCACAATGATGATTATAAGTAGAGAAGAGTACAACATTATATTGCATATCAAGAGGTTATGGTTAGATATCTAAGGGGTGATCATACCAGCTTTATGCTTTATGTGCAAGATAACTTTGAAGAAGAAGAAGAAGAAGAGGAGGAGGAAGAGGAAGATGTTGAATGATAATTTGTTGGGGTATTAGTTGTTTTCATTGTTTTCATTCATTGTTGTTTGGTTTTTTTTTTTTGTTGGTATGATTTGGACAATTTATGTGTTTTGTTTGTCATACTGTTAAACTTGTTGTGTGTATAGATGTAAACTGTAGTTTTTTTTATTTCAGCTTTGTTAGTTTCTTTAATTTACTTCATATGCTTTTAATTTACCTTTTCTTAGAAAATTGTGTGATATATTATGTTTCATTTGATGCTTTAAAAATTGTACTGTTTAAATTAGCACCTGCAATGTGTCAGAGCCAAGTTTAATCTTTAGAACCCTCTACAGGTTAGTTTATTTTATGCATTTACTATCTTCTATCACCTACAAATTTTTGTACTACATGCTTTACTTGTTATAAAAAAAAAATCAAAGCTTGAGGAAAAGAAAAATTTCTTTAAAAGATATGAACTAAATTTTATATTTTATTTTTTAAAAATTAATTTAACATGACCTTGGGTATTAGAGGTTAACTTTAGATAACTATATTTTTGTATGTAAATATATGTCGTACTGATTGAATTTTCTTGCTTTGTTGATGTACTGATGTCATTTTGGACTTTCTCTCTTATTTGTTGATTCGATGTACTAATGAGATTATGGATGATTTTACTGCATTACGTTTTCCTGCTTCATTTACTGTCTTTCCTATACATGTTCACTTTCACTTTTACTTTTAGCACTCTGATAGCATGCTTCCAAGTTTTTTTACCTATTGTGGCTTGACCTGTAATTTGTATTTGATATTATTTTATGTTCTATTGTTGCATGACTCATATGTATTTAGTAGGGTGTGGAACAAGTTTGGGAGAGGAGTCATTGTCTTGTTGGCTGCCTACAAGTAATTATTTAACTTCCCATATTTTATTTATCACCTAATTTCATATATCTTGGTCTACTAATTTTGGGAAAATAAAAATTATGTTGAGTCAATGCAAACATTATTTAAAGATATGATGGAAGTGAATTTAGTATTTATATTCCAAAAATAAATTTCTTCTAGCTAAACATAGAGATCCTTAGGTATTCTGGAAGGAGGATATATGAAATTAAGGCGCCCTCATTAAAATGCTTAAGCCTTAATTTTTTATTTCAACAAGGGATGAAACTTAATTTATTTGAATTTATTTAGGTACTAGGACCTAATATCAGGAATGGGTAAACATTTTATTGAGGTAGGGTTAGAATATATAAAGAAATGAAAAAAGGAAAAAATGGTTTAACACTTAACCAAATATAGTAATTCTTGCAAGCCTTATATAAATATATATAAAAGGTATATAGAAATATCTATTCAAGAAGTATATGAATGGCATGGATAAAAAACTTACGGTTAAGTACTTTCTAATCCAAAATTCTGATATTCTAGCATCTAGCCTATATAAAATGATTTTCCCGTATCTTTATAAGAAATCTTAGGGAATTTATAAATTCATGAAAAAGTTAAAGGAGAGATATAATTGTAGTAATAATTAAGTGCTTAATCAATTTTAGTGAGGGAGCATGAAATCTTAGTCCTAACAATCTAAATGAGAATTATGTTTGAATAGAAGATGAATCAAGATAAGTATAAGATTGTAATATTTAAAGAAATCTTAACTTAAAAGTAGAGATCGGGTAACCTCAATAAAACTTTCACTTCCTCTCTATTAATAAGACCTAGAATTTAATGAAAGAAAGGTCTTTTTTCTTTTAAAATATGAGCAAAGTAAATGGATTAATCAATGGCAAGTGAAGGATAAAGTTTGGAGCGATTGCCATGCATCAAATTTTTATGCTTTAATTATATCAATTTTCCACTTTAAATACATGATTTTATGTTTTTGGAAGGTTAGAATTGTGTTTTGTTAGTTACAGGAGGATTGGCACAAAATATTGAAGCAACATAAAGAATTTTGAAAAATTTATATTGGCATAGGAACACGTAGATCTCGCATGGCCATACCACTTGAGCAGCATGGTCATGTCATTTTCAAGCATGATCATGCCCAATGAGATGAGAAGACCATGCGATGAAGGACCACACCACCCGAGACTATGAAATAATTACACTACAGGTCGGGCGTGCTCACCCCGCCATACACTTTTGGAAATTCTTTATTGCTAGATTCTAACAAAATTGGGAAGAATTTTGAACTCATGTTGTAAAATAACTTAATTGGATACTTTTGAAGAGTTTTTGGAGAGGATATTGCAGAAGGAGGCTAGGGTTAAGAGAGAGATTCATCTTCTTCTATCAAATTACTTTTTCCTATTTATCTGAGAGAGGTTTGTGAGGAAAGTTGATTGCTATTTTCATAAGAGAGGAGATCAAAAGGGTTGTAAGTTAATTTTACTTAAATAAAAATGTTTCTTATAAGTTTTATTTCAATTAAATTTCCTCTGCTTTTATCCCAAGCCATGAGTAGAGAATAACTTTTCGTGCCTGTGTGATTCTTTGGATGGATTTCTTGGTTTTATTTTTATTCCTCATTTCTTATATACAATTTTCTGCACTCTATTCTAATAGATGTTTTTGGTTAACCTTATGGCTATCTCTTACTCCTAATCTGGCCAATTAGGACATAAAAATTTATCATGATCTTTAACTTTGGTAGGAGCGTAATGGAACAATTAGGTTAACCTTAATATTTGAGTAAAACAGGAATATTTTATTTTGGAGCTTATAACCATTCGTAGGGATTTAAACTTGATGGGGAAAGCCATAAAGATAGAAGAAAGGTATATTTGTGGATTTCAAAATCTTTTTGGGACCTAGGCGTAAGGACAACAAGAATATAATATCCTTGGTTGATAACAACTATGTAAGAGAAATTTGTACAAAAATCAAGCCAAGTACCATACTTGAATAATAGAAGCACGATC
Organism: Phalaenopsis equestris; assembly: GCF_001263595.1. Taxonomy (NCBI): domain Eukaryota; kingdom Viridiplantae; phylum Streptophyta; class Magnoliopsida; order Asparagales; family Orchidaceae; genus Phalaenopsis; species Phalaenopsis equestris. The sequence goes on along the minus strand of NW_018164726.1, from coordinate 174,733 downwards.
CTCATTAATCTTGGAAAAGCACCAACGAACTTAATCAGCTCTTTTTTTTTGTTTTGTTTTTTGCATAATTTGATAGATTTAGGATTTGTATTTTCTTACTTTTTAATCTCACTGAACTAGGTTGGAGTAGTGAGTAAACTATAGTGAGTAAACTATAGCTTTTACTATTTTAAATTTAATTCTTAACACGCTTTCTCATGAGAATGATACGTGGTACTCCTTTAAAACCACATACTTGTCGGCGTTATTTCGGGGATAGTTTGTTTGTAGGGTTCCCCGTAAGAAGCTGTCGGTCGTCGGAATCAAAATCTCGTCGCCTGCTTCGGAAGGACGTTGAAGTATGAAATCAAACTGACCTCATAATTTTCATAGTTTAAAATGAAAGAGCACTGTACCTCAAATCATGTATCTATCCCGAAGGACACAAGACTTGAGGATGAGGCTCGATCAAAATAAACTAAGGAAAGTATGAAGTCTGTTTGGTCTGCGAAACCTTTGTATTTGCCGACAAGTTCCCCTATTTAATATAAAGGATTAAATAGGGTTTATATTAAGCTGGGTTCGGACATACTTCATATAAGGGCAAGCCCCTATAGTTAATTACATCTTAAATGACCAAAGTCACTTAAGAAAACTCTCGATAAAAATCAAGAAAAAATATCTTCAAGGAATTTCAAAGGGTAGGACTCTTCAACGGAATCAGACGTAGAGGTGTGAAAGGGGATTAGTTCAAATTTGGATCATTTTATTGTAAAATCCAAAGGAGGAGGAACTAGGGGATGTCATGGATGCAGAGGCAAACCTCAGTGACTTCCCAAGCTATTCTAATGTTTGGCTTTAATTTTGAGGAGAAATGTTTAGATGTTTCATCCTGCCAATTTCTTTAGTTAGGGCTTACAATCATGTGAAATGATCACACGAATGGCCTAGAAGCAGTGAGGATTTAGGTCGTGACAAACGACAA
>NW_018164726.1:171995-172888 GCF_001263595.1 Phalaenopsis equestris | reverse complement strand
CTCTATGTTGTATTTTGGTGAGTCCTTAAAAAGTTTAAGGATGATTCCTTTAAGCAAAGAATATTAAGTTTAATAGGCCTCTGAGGTATCCAACAAGTTAAGAGGGGGAAACAGGTCCATGCCTCTCCCTCACCAACTAGTGAAAAGCCTCGAGTCCATTTAAACTTATAATTTTATTTTTTAGAAAATATCCCTGATCATAGGGAACTCAAAAAACTAAGTTTCATAAATTTTTGAGTTATATTTTGTTTTTTTTTTAAATCATTTAAGTGCCAAAAGGGGTATTTATTTTTAAAAATCGATTTAAGTTATGAAATAAACTCAAAATATTTTGAAACTTTTATGATGAGTTCTCTGGATCATAGATCACAGTGGAGATCAAAAATCAAGTCATTTAATTGTTTATATTTTTCAAAATCAATTATCTTAGTGATTTAATATTTGAAAATTTTAAGGATGTTTTAAATGACTTAACCCATGAAATTATTTCCAAAGGTTTCTCTGGTTATGGTAGACCTTCCAAAATTTTCTTAGAATTTTCTAATCAAAATGCTAATTTCCATGATTATTTCAAGGAAATAATGTGAAATATCTTGAAAATATGGATCTCCATATAGAGACCTCCTCTGACTTTGGAAAAATCAGAGAATGTTCCCCCTTGCAGAGACTACAATATGTCAAAATTTCAAGTCAAGGTGATGTGTCAATATGCATGGAGAATCAAAGCATTCCAGATAGTATTTAATTAATTAAAAATATTGCATGCATCAAATGGACTTGAAAATTATTCCACATTATTCTCCTCTGTTCACTGAGCAAGAGGGTATTTTTATTTTATTTTTGTGATTTTTCTACACAAAGTTATGGATTTTCTAAGTTAAGGGTATTTAAAT
>NW_018164726.1:169539-170904 GCF_001263595.1 Phalaenopsis equestris | reverse complement strand
TTTTTTTTTTTAGGTCCAACTAATGGCTGTGGTGGATTTAATTTGGTGGCCTTAGGGTGGTTAGGTCACATTTAGTGCATGGGTCCATGATGGTGCAAATGACCAAAACTTGGGTTTGAGTTAGACTAGCCTTATCAATTGGCCTAATTGATTTATCAAAATTGTGTATATGATCATAAGGAACAACTTTGGTGAAGGATGGAAGTAGTTTTGAGCTCAATTGGAGGGTCAATTTGAGGGAATTTGGTGAAATTTGGGGACTTAGCCAATTTGGGGCTAAATTTGGGAATTTTGGATTTAGGCCAATATCAAATGGATTTGAAACTTCAACAAGGTCAATTGATGGTTGATTTTGATGTATATGAATGTTATCAAGATTTTCAACATCAATTGGGGCCAATTGACTAGGCTATGGGTTCAATTGGGTGAGATCAAGTCATATGGTCAAAATTGGGGTTTTGACCCAAATCAAAATTGGGCTCAAATCATGGATCTATTGAGATTGGAATTGGTTTATTTTGGTCATATCAATAGTTAATTTGAGTTTAGGATTGTAATTGGGTTCAATTGAGATCAAATTGGTGGACATTTGAGTTGGATTTGGGGAAATTTGGGTCTTTAAAGGGTAATTTGGGGATTTTGGTTAAAGATGGTCAAATTGGCCAAATTGGGTCATATGGTAAATGAGATAAATGAAATTGGGAATATTTGGGATTTTATGGCAATTTTTGGAATTTTTGGAATTTTGAGCCCAAGAGGGGTATTTTGGTAATTTGGGGGTGTTTTAGGGATAAAAGGCCAAGATGGGTATTTTGATAGATTTGAGGTACCAATCATCACCAATAAGCCATGGACCAATGAGAACCCCGTTTTGGGTCCTCTACATAGTGGTCTTAGCCAAACCATAACCATAGGGCTAGTAGGTTTAGGGGACCATCTACATGAGTATCCCAAAAGATCAAGGGATCTAGGCTAGAAATTTGAGTTCAGGGTTGTGAGTGGTGTGGGTACAGATAAGTGTAGTGAGTGCCTTAGCTCCAGACCAACACCCAAGCTCAACCCTAAGGTCCAGTAATCCTAAGGGTGACTCATCTTAAGTTTCCCCACAGTGACCCCACCTACTAAGTATTTAAAGGTTGAGAGCAATATGTGGAACTCCAAGGTTAGTAAAGAAGAGGGTAGAATTTCAATTGATGAGGGTTCCAAGTCTAGTTTTCTAGGAATAGTCAAAAGGAAAAGTCCTATGGCTAGACCCTAGGCTACTAAAGAGGAAAAACTAAACCTCAACAAAAAATGAGGTCAACAAATGGACCCCCAATAGGTGTGGTGTGCTGGGCAAGCACACCACGCGTATTGGCGTTGACC
>NW_018164726.1:168034-168431 GCF_001263595.1 Phalaenopsis equestris | reverse complement strand
GACCTCGAATGTGATGAATCAGAAATTTAGGACTGATTCAAAAGTGAGAATTGAAATGTAGTTCAATTCTCAAAAGAAAGTGTCGGGATGTAAAGTCCGACCTCGACTGTGAAGAATCAGAAATTTAGGACTGATTCGAAAGTGAGAATTGAAATGTAGGTCAATTCTCAAGAGAAAGTGTCGGAATGTAAGGTCCGGCCTCGAATGTGATGAATCAGAAATTTAGGACTGATTTAGAAGTGAGAATTAAAACGTAGTTGAGTTCTCATATAAAAAAAGAGGGGGGGGGGGTGTAGGGCCCGCCCTCGATTGTGAAGAATCAGAAATTTATGACTGATTCGAAAGTGAGACTTGAAATGTATGTCAATTCTCAAGAGAAAGTGTCGGAATGTAAGGT
>NW_018164726.1:167427-167934 GCF_001263595.1 Phalaenopsis equestris | reverse complement strand
AAATAAATTGATTAAGATCAGGGGTTACCCATTTTTCCTCCATAAATTAGGCCTAAATGTTAATTAGGGCAAGGTTTCCAAAATTACACATTTGCCCCTAAGGCTCTAACACTTCATAATTTATCAAATTAAATTCAAATGACTTTAAAATTTTTATCCTACCTCCTTCATGGGTCAATTAAGACATCAAAGGAGAAAATATGATTTTTCAAAATGCAATTTAATTTATATAATTATTTTCATGCAAAAATAGCATTTTTCAAAGAAAATTCCTAGCTTGACCAAGGTAAATTGTAATCCCTTGAAAGGTTTACTGGAGGTAGACCTAAACTAGATAAGCCTTTGGATGAAATTTCATAATTTTTTGAATTATTTGTGATTTATTAGAATTATTTTAATTTTTGGACAATTTAAAAAAAATAAAATATTTTGGGTGGTGAAAATTAAGTTTTATATTTTAGAAAAATCTCCCCAAGGTCAGAGACAAGGTCAGAGAACTCAAAGGAG
>NW_018164726.1:165421-167392 GCF_001263595.1 Phalaenopsis equestris | reverse complement strand
GAGCAAATTTTATATTTTTCTGATCTTTCTTTAAAAACTTGGAATTATTTTAGTAAAAACTCATTTTTAGCCTTTTAAAAATTATTTTTAAGCTTTGAAAATAAATATCTTCATTTAGAAAATCAGGAAAAAAAATATTCTAATTGCTCTTAAGTGACAAGGAAACAATTTAGAACATTTCCATGAGTTTTATTATTTTTTATGACTTTTATGAATTTTTTAATTATTTAAATATTTAAAATAGGCCAAAAATCAAGTTTTTACTTTAAATATAATTTTATTTTTAGAAAATATCTCTGATCACAGAGAACTCCAAAAAAAAGCTTTCATAATTTTTTGAGTTATATTTTGATCATTAAAAATCATTTTAATGCCAAAAAAATATTTAACTTGAAAAATCAATTTAGGCCATCAAATGGTCTCAAAATGCTTTGAAATTTTTATGGGGAGTTATTTGTATCATAAACAGTAGTGGAGATAAAAAATAAAGTCATTTTGGTATTTATAATTTCTAAAATTAATTATCTTAGTAACTTAGGGTTTAGGCAAATTAGGTGTATTTTTAATGACTTTACTTATGAGAAATTTTCTTAAGGGTTCTCTGGTCATAGTTAACATTAAAAATTTTCTTGAATTTTTCTAAGCAACATGCTAATTATTATGATTAATTTAAGCAAATAATGTGCATAAACTTGAAAAATATGGATCTCTATCTAGATGTTTCCTCTGAAATTGAGAAAATCAAGAAATGTTCCCCTTGACAGGGGTTACAACATGCCAAAAATTCAAGCCATGGTGAAATGCCTATATGCATGGAGAATCAAACAACTCAAGACAGTGTTTAATTAATTAAAAAAAAACATGCATCAAATGGACTTCAAATTATTTTACATTATTCTCCTTTGTTCACTGAGCAAGAGGGTATTTTTATTTTATTTTTGTGATTTTTCTACACAAAGTTACGATCTCCCCCGTTCATTTGATACACGCTTGATCGAATGGCTCTTCGTCATCATTCCCAATGGAATGATCTCGTGCTCGTCCACACTAAAACCTTAAGATCTCAGCCTAGACTCAACCAAATCACTTTGGGTTTGATTATATGGATTCGTTTATGGTTAGACGCTGTCGTCCACGTAGCCGCTGACTCGGCCCGCGGCTTATGTCCCAAAGCGCTGTCCGGCTCGATCTCCCCCGTTCATTTGATACACGCTTGATCAAACGGCTCTTCGTCATCATTCCCAATGGAATGATCTCGTGCTCGTCCACACTAAAACCTTAAGATCTCAGCCTAGACTCAACCAAATCACTTTGGGTTTGATTATATGGATTCGTCTAAGTGAGACGAACATATACATACGGTTAAGATGGCATGAAATCAAGCATAAGTAAATGGAGAATCAAAATAAGCTCGGGAGGAGGAGGAGTTTTATACCTTTGCTCTGAGAAGGGAAGCTTCGATTAGAGGTGCTCGGTACGTTCGTTGGGTTCCAAGGAGGCTAGGGATTAAGACCCTAGTCTTGGTGTGAGGCCTAAGTATTAATTCGATCACGGCCGGATTTGGGTGTTCGTCTAGAGCTATGGTAGAGGCTCTATGAAAGGGGGATTTGATGGGGCTCTTTCTTCTTTCACTCTTGTGAAGGTGTAGGCACAAGCAATTGAAGTTTGGTGGAGTGTGGAGGTGTATTAGGTTCTGTCCTGGTTTCCGCAAGGTTTCAAGCTGAAAATTGAGCTCTGGCAAGGGGAATGGTTGAGGAAAAATGATTGGGATGCACTGAGGGGATCTTAGGGAAGCTCTGTGTGAAGTTTGGAGAGGCCTCTTTGAGAAATTTTCAGCACTTAGATCAATGGCCATGGAGGTGGCCTTTTATAAAAATTGGGTCATGGTGGTTGTCTTGGCTAATTAGGAGGTGTAATGTGGTGCTTAGGTGGAGGGCAGAGGAGCTCCATAGTTTGATTTGGATGAGCTAG
>NW_018164726.1:164798-165180 GCF_001263595.1 Phalaenopsis equestris | reverse complement strand
CCGGCCAGGGGGAGGTGGCTAGGAGCTCAGGGAACCCAGAGGAATCCATCACAGCAATTTAATGCAAATATGCTTGGATTTGGCAAAGATATCTTAAGCATGTGCATTTTTGGAAACAAGATCCCTTAATTTACGGTACCTTTGGTCCATGGCTTGATTTAGGTGGTTTCATGGTGTTTGGACTGGTCACTAGGTCCAAATAACGACTGTGGTGTGTGGGTGCAAAAGACCAAAACTTGGGTTTGGGTTAGGATAGCCATGTCAATTGGCCCAATTGAATGATCAAAATTGTGTATATGATCATAAGGAACAACTTTGGTGAAGGATGAAAGTGGTTTTGAGCTCAATTTGAGGGAATTTTGAACTTTAATCAATTTGGTCA
>NW_018164726.1:146928-164723 GCF_001263595.1 Phalaenopsis equestris | reverse complement strand
TTAGCCAATTTGGGGCTAAATTTGGGAATTTTGGATTTAGGCCAAAATCAAATGGATTTGAAACTTCACCAAGGTCAATTGATGGTTGATTTTGATGTATAGGAATGCCATAAAGGTTTTGCAACATTAATTGAGGCCAATTGACTAGGCTATGGGTTCAATTGGGGGAGGTTAAGTCATATGGTCAAAATTGGGGTTTTGACCCAAATCAAAATTGGGCTCAAATCATGGATCAATTGAGATTGGAATTGGTTTATTTTGGTCATATAAAAAGTGAATTTGATTTTAGGATTGGAATTGGGTCAATTGAGATCAAATTGGTGGACATTTGAGTTGGATTTGGGGAAATTTGGGACTTTAAAGGGCAATTTGAGGATTTTGGTTAAATATGGTTAAATTGGCCAAATTGGGTCAAATGGTAGTTGAGAGAAATGAAATTGGGAATATTTGAGATTTATTGGGATTTTATGGGAATTTTTGGAATTTTGAGCCCAAGAGGGGTATTTTGGTAATTTGGGGGTGTTAAAGGGGTAAAAGGCCAAGATGGGTATTTTGATAGATTTGAGGTACCAATCATCACCAATAAGCCATGGACCAATGAGAACCCCATTTTGGGTCCTCTACATAGTGGTCTTAGCCAAACCATAACCATAGGGCTAGTAAGTTTAGGGGACCATCTACATGAGTATCCCAAAAGATCAAGAGATCTAGGCTAGAAATTTGAGTTCAGGGTTGTGAGTGACGTGGGTACATATAAGTGTAGTGAGTTCCTTAGCTCTATACCAACACCCAAGTTCAACCCTAAGGTCCAACAATCCTAAGGGTGACTCATCTTGAGTTTCCCCACAGTGACCCCACCTACTAAGTATTTAAAGGTTGAGAGCAATATGTGGAACTCCAAGTTGAGTAAAGAAGAGGGTAGAATTTCTAATGGTGATGGTTCCAAGTCTAGTTTTCTAGGAATAGTCAAAAGGAAAAGTCTTATGGCTAGACCCTAGGCTACTAAAGAGGAAAAACTAAACCTCAACAAAAAATGAGGTCAACAATACTGCTTGGATAAATAAACTTGCTTGAAGTGGTCGCTCGCTTTTGGGATGCTTTTGTGGCAATCACTTTTTGACTTCTTCATGGGGTTTATATATATGGTTAACTAAATTTAAGTGAAACATTATATTTTTTGCATTGCTCACCCTTGGTTGGTCCCTTTAGAGTTCAATGGCTCCCAAATACTCCCCTCAGAAGTTCGGTTTGGTCAGGTCGATCGGAAGTTTGATCCTGAAAAATTTTAATGTTCAATTATTGGTTTATACTTGTGTGTATAACACTAGTTTTATTCTTGAGTGAGTAGGTGTAGACGTGTGGGCAATCAATTACAAGGGCAACAATTTGATCTTCTATTGAGATCAATTCTGATATATGCTTCAGCTACCCTAATGCATAGAGCTTTGTTCAATTTTTAATTACTACAACATAATACCAACCAAGGTGAACTCGATTATTGTAGTAATGGACTATGTGATCTATCTATGTATAATGGTGGTTATATGGGCCCGAAAATTATTCTCGCACATGTTCTTGTTCCTATTCGAGACTGATGGGTATGTGGTCTTCGACACCACTTAGAATTTCTGCCTAATGAACTTGGAAAACAAAATAAATGATTGAATGTTTTGTTTTCTGCTAGACATCTGAAATAACTAAGGCATTCTAACCAGAGCGATCGGAGGACCCTACTAGAAAAATAATGTAGTCTCCCTTTGGGTAAAGGCAATGGAGCATGTCACCCTTGGTAAGCAGTTGTCACTAGTTTAGTACAATGACACCATGATCGTGAATTGGGTGTTGAAGCAGAGTCAATACGACCTAAAGACACAGAAGATTTGAGCCACCTTTGATGAGGCAAAGGAGGATAGGTAGTTAGAGAAAGCTACCTAGGTCTTAAAAAAGGAGCTAAGAAATAGAAAGAGAGTCGACAACTCTTCTGTTACGGAGGTGGAGGAAGAGACGGAAAAAGGTGGCCCATCAGAGGGTCAAGTACAAGGATTGTATTTTTAACTCACTCATTTTCTAAAGCTTCCATTGTTATACAAAAAAAAGTCACCAGTGAATTATTATTGATCCAGACTCTCCAGGAGCACAACAATGTTTTCTACTGGTCAGCCACTGAAATGCCAGATCTTTCCATTGGTGTAGCTTGTCACTATCTTAATGTTAGTTCATATGTCCGACTTGTGATGCAGAAGATTCAGGCATCAACAATGACTTTGACCAAACTGATTTACAAGGAAGTACAAAAGCTATTGAAGGCAGGCTACATCCGGGAGGTGCAATACCCCTTCTAGGTATCCATTGCAGTCATGGCGTATAAGTCCAAGGGATAGTGGAGGATGTGCATGGGCTTCACAAATCTGAATGTTTCTTGCCCTAAGGAAGACAATCCACAACCCAGGATCAACGCACGGGTGGACACTTCCGTCGAATACTCGGTTATTAGTGCTTTGGATGCTTTCTCCTGCTACCATCAAATCAAGATGCATCCAAACAATGCTGAGAAGATAACTTTCAATACTAGTGAAGTTTTATTCTATTTTATTGTAATGTCATTTAGGCAAAAGAACGCTGGCGTTACTTATCACCTTCTCATTGATTTAATTTTTTCTAAGAAATAAGGAATAAATATTGAGGTCTTTGTTGGCGATGTTCTAGTAAAAGTAAGTCAGTCGAATAACATATAAGCGATTTAATAGAAATCTTCAAAACTTCTAGAAAGTATAGCATGAAACAAAACCTATTAAAATACACATTTGAGGCTTCAACCGGGATGTTCTTAGGGTAATTAATGACATTTAAAGGCATTAAAGATACTATCGATAAAATAAAGTCACTCCTTGGTATGTCATTTCTCTGAAATACCAAAGAAGTGCAGAAACTGAATGAACAAGGCCCATCACATCCACAAATTCAAAATAAGGTCCATACATAAAATTAAATCACATATATGTTGGATTCTAACATTACATTATATATTGGGTAAATATAACTATTATTTATTTTTTATTGACCAACATACTTGGGGTTTGTTTGGGGCAGCCGCTAGGGTTCGAAGCAGTTATGAAATTTTTATAGAAGAAATTATTTTTTAAAAAATTATGGTGGCAATTAAAAATTTATTTTGTTTTCAAAAAGTCAAACTATTTTCTAATAGCTACCCTATTTTAACAGTTCATTTTAAAAAAAACCATTTTATACCATTAAATTTAAAAAAAAAAACAATAGGACAATTGTCATTCAAACAGAAATAGAGTCACGATATAAAAGATAAAATAAATATAAAACTTTCCCAAAAAGACTTTTAGTAATTTTTTTTTTAAATTTTCCACTAATATATATTTATTTCTTTGAACACTCCAAACAAACTTGATTGGCGCGAAAGTGATTCAGCTGAGTTGATCGTAAATAATTATTAATCTGTAATTCACCGCTCTGTACTTGTCCAAGTTGACATTATTTAAACATTAAATTAGATCTTAAATGGCCAGGCGCGCTCTTGGTCGGCTGTCAAAATCTTAAATCTAATTAATTTGCTATTTTGTCCGCACTTTCATAAATTCAATTTGCTCGAATGCCGAATTTAGCGTTTTAGCATTTCTCGCTATTGACCGGTTCCTCACGAACATAATTTATTGTTACGAATTGGGCTGTTTAAAAAATTCGTTCTTCCTGAACAGTTTGCGTTCGATTCGTTAATGAATTCGTATTCGATTCGTTCAATAAGTAAATGAGACGAATGTGAACAAATTTTTTTTGTTCGGTTAGTTAAACGAACCAAACACAAACAGTGATGAGTTCGTTTGTGTTTGAATTGTTATTCTTCGAAATATAAAATAATTATATATAAAAAAATTTTGATCTTTTAAAAATTTAAATTTTATAAATTATAATATAAAATAAATTAATAATAATAGTATATTATTATAATATATTAGTAATATACTAATATAGATATTATATACTTATATAATATAAGTTATATAATTAATATTATATATTATTTATATATCTTAATATTATGGATGTCAAACTGGCTTGTCGTTCGCGAACAACTCGTGTTCGGCTCATGTTCGGCTTGTTGGTTAAGAAACGAACACGAACAGTGACTTCACGAACAATCTCGAACATGAGGCTATTTCAAACAAACTAAATTTCAAACGAACCGAACACGAACACATGCTCTGTTCGTTCGTGTTCGGTCCGTTTACACCCCTAGTTATGAAACAGAAAAAAATGTAATTTTGTAGCAAATAATTATCTTGATAAAATAATAAAAGATGAGAAATTAAAAAAGAAAAATAAATTAATTGCTCTTTTAATTTCCTAAGAAATCAAAAGTAGGATCACATAAGCGGTATACCGAAGGATCACGTAATCACGGTCAAAAGAGCTAACCATCGAGCATCAACGCGTGCAGTTGGATCATGGGAAGGATATGATATTTGAGCTAATGAATGTCGTTCACCTGAACAGGTGATAACCATATGCAATTGACACCTCGGCCGATTTTGGGTCACTGCTGAGAAGGACGTTCTGCATTACTCTCCAAATCTTTATGAAAACCTCTTGCTCGAATGAATGTTGCCTGTTAGATTGTGGTGATGCATCATGTGTCTCATGGAATAAATCTTTACTAAGGATAAGGAGACCTTCACTAGGGGATCCCTCTGGAGAGCCCGCCGAAGCATTTTAGCAGAACGAGAGAAGATCAGGTGACCAAGTTGAGCAATTATGAATGTAAAACATTGTCGTAAGCGGCTATAAAGGCGATACGATGACAACAACAGGTACTAAAGGCAAAAGATGCCAATGTCGGTCGTAAATATGTAACAATGCAATGGTTCATTAATTATTTGTAACATTCCTATTTAATCCTGGATAAAAAATGTAATTTACTTGGGCTCGCCAATAACTTATAAATATGGGATTCACTCTTTCAAGAAAATATTATTAAATCTATTCTGAGAGAACTTATATTATTGTGTGCTCTATTCGCTACTTTCTTTGCTTTCTTTCTCTATTTCTCTCACTTGTCCCTCTCTCTAACCCTTAGATTTGACCCAAATAATATTTTGAGATTCAACATGCTAAAATGTCTTGTAAGCATGTCGCCATGTCTTCAACAAGAAAAGATGCACATCACAGAGAGGGGCCCACTTAGGGGGAAATTCTAATATGGATTATATCCGAGAATTCAAGCAACAATGAATTCAAAAACTCCAAGATTGGATAGCAAGCGAGATGGCATAGCTGACCAGCATAGTGCTTGAAAGGAGAGCACAAACTCTCTCAAAGCCTAATCCTCCAATACCTGAACCTCAAGGCCATCAAACATTGCAAGAAGCCAAACTGGTGGAAGAATCTCAGTACCAAGATAATGTTGAGTCCATGCTAAGGAACATACCGAAAGTAGGGAGAATGGAGTTTTATCATAGACTAGAAAATGCATTTTCTCGACAGATTATTCATGTGGAGCCCCCTGAGAAGTTCAAGATTCCATCTTTAGAGCCATATGAGGGTCGAAGAGATTCAACTGATGATAGCATTGCATCCTTATAGTCAGTTATATGCCTTCTCAAAGTTCTAATGCTATGAAATGTCATTTCATTTCACCAGCCTAAAGGATTTAACTTTCAGGTGGTTCAATAGACTCGAGGTTGGAATTATCACATCCTTCAGAGAGTTCAAGAAGTTATCATGACACAATTCGCTAGTGCCCAAAAGCCCCGCAAGGATTTATAAACTCTATCATACGTCAAGTAGGGGCAAAATGAGAGCCTCCAGATATACATTACGGGGTTTTATAAGAAGGTGTTGGAAGTACATAATATGTAACTTACATCCCTAGAAGTGTGTTACTTTTTATATACATTTTATGCTCCTTTTTAAATATATTGAACTTTAATGGAAGGTATTTTTCATGTTTTTTGTTTCAGGTATAAGAGATGGAGTTTTGAGCCAAAGGAAGCTTAGAAAAAGAATCAAAAAAGGATCAAAATGAGGTCAAATGGAGAAAAGGAACAAAAAGTGAACTGGCCCCAAGGTGTCGGCTTCTGGCTCATAGGCTCTAGACCTTGTACGCAGAAATAGAGAGCCCGACACCATGGCTCCAGGATCTAGTGCCTAGGCGTCAGGTATTTATTTCAGGCTTCTAGAAGGTTGACGTCTATGCGCCACAGTCAAGCGCTTATGTTCCATAATCATTTTTTTTTTTGTAAATTCAATGTATTTGAACGAATTTTGAAGGGGCATCTGAGGTGACACTTGGTGGATTTTAAGGGCTATAAAAGAAGAGTCTCTTGCTGTCTAAAAGAGAAGAGAAGGAAGAAGGGAGAAAGATAGGAGTTGAGCGGTTAATTTTTCCAGCACTTTTAAGTACATAAGAGAAGGAGAAGCGAAAGATTTCTTTCCTTTTATGCATTTCTGAGTGTTATTTAAGAGTAAATGTAGGAGAAACTCTTCAAATGAGCTTCAGAAGATTTGTTTAGGGAGGAGCTTGAGATAAGTGCTTTGTATTTTTGTTGAGTTTGTTAAGCTTTATTTTGTAATCCTGCTTTTATATATATAGATCATGTGTTGTTGTTTTGTCCCCAAGAAATCTTAGAAGTTTTCTTTTTCTTCCTCTTTGTGATGAGAAATAATCATGTGTTGGATTAGACTTGTTAGCATTTTTTTTATTTCATAATTGTAATAATTTATTACTTCGCACTTAGTATACTTCTTCAATCTGACCAATTGATAAGTTAAAACTTGTTTTGAATCATAATGACTCAAGAGGGCTATGAATACCACAACTAGTAAGAATCACATTGCACTATTGGGTGAAGGAAAAGTAGTCCATAGGGCAGTGCAATTAAATAGGGAGATAAGTTTTGATTGAATTAAATTGGTGATTTTAGAGTGACATACTAGAATCATAACCAATTTAATCTAGTATTTGGAACCTAAAGCTTAGTTAGCCAAATTGAGTGCTTACATGGGTATTGTAGAGTGACAAGCTAGAATCTACCCTGCATAATAAGGATTTAGAATTTAACTCTAGGTTAACCAATGTTTTTTATGCACTCGAAAGAGGGTAAAGAATATGTATGCTCCTATTTATCACAAAACTACATTTAAATTTATAAACATTTGATTCATACACTGATTACAATCTTGTAAAGAGAAGGATTTTTCCATACAATTTGAACTTTTCTACATAAAGTAGTTTAAAAATATTTAGCATTTCCTTTAAGTTTAGAAATAGAATTTGTAGGTACTAGTTACTTCTTTTTACACATACAATTTCGACCTTAATTCCTATATAATTTACCTACAGTTTAAGTATAATTTTACTAGTAAATAAAAAGAGTTTTTCCTTTCCCGTGGGATTGATACTTGGGGATTAAAAGAAATTCTTATATTACTTGAAACGTATGCACACTTGCATATTATCCCTAGTGTGTAAAATTGAATTGTTGAGAAAATAAGAATTATTTGTTAATTAAAAATGAAGTAATTACACACTAAGCACACACAAATTTTGTCGGGAATCAAGTTTTCTGATGTCGTTGTCGGGGAATCGACAAAACTTTTGACTTAGAAATCTTAATTGAACTGTAGAATTATTTGAAGAAAATTGTAGTGGTATTTACATTTATAAGTGCGTGTTTAAAATATTTTTAAGAAAAAAAAAAGATTTTGTTTTTAAGTGTTTTGTTTAGTTTTATTTTCTGAACTTTTACTTTTGATGCGTAGTTCATGATCTAAAGCTTTAGTATCTTACGATTCTGAGTTAGAAAAAACTATATGAAAAATGATACTATTTTCATATAGGGGAGCCTATAAACGAAAACAGAAAAAACTTCACAATTTAAAAGAAATGGTGAATAACTTAGATAATCAAAATATTAAAAATAAAGTTCATCATGTAGAAGACCTTTAAGGGATTACGCGAACCCTACAGCAGATGAAATTCACCTTAGTATACAAACTCTTGTTGTAACGGTTAACTCATTTGAACTTAATTCTGTTATAATTCAAATAATACAGAATAACCAGTTTGAGGAAACTCAAACGGAGGATCCAAATTTACACTTAGCAAGTTTTCTAGAACTATGAGCTACATTTAAATATTATGGTGTATCAAACGATGCTATTAGACTTAGACTTTTTCTTTTTTCTTTAAGGGATAAAGCTAAGATGTGGTTAAACTCTTTAACACCTGAATCTATTAGAACTTGGGGTGATTTAGCGCAAAAATTATTGGTTATGTATTTTTCATCTTCAAAAATTGTTAAGCTTAAAAATGATATTATCTTATTTACAAAGTATGAAGGTGAGTCAATATACGAAGCTTGGGAACAATTACGAGCTTCGGACCACTCATGCCCAAACTTCCTCCAGCAGCAGTGGTAGTCCATCTACCACTACACAGTCTGCTTACGAGCATCAGACCCAGGCCGTATAAAGGAAGAAGTGGAGGGTTTATGGCCATTTAGCGAAGGGCATAGCCTTTTAGGCGGAACTCTTCAATGGTCCTATTCTAGGTTTCTCGAGCTCCTCATAGCTAGACCAAGAGGCACTTGTCAGGCAGGTGGCTACAACGAACGAGGAGATTCACCGGTTGCGTGAGGAGTGTTAGAAGGCCAACACCGAATCGAGGACTCTATAATGCACATGATGGAGATTTTTGCCTATCACCGGGGCAAAGGGCAAAAGACATTCGTACAAGAGGAGGAGAAAGACCAAAATGACGAGTAATTTTTTTATGTTTTTTTTATTTGTAAGCATTATGTTGAACATATGCTGTTAAATTTTTTATTAACTTCGAGGCCATTCTTATTTGGTACAATTTGTGATTGTATATTCCTTTTATTAATGTTATTATTTAGAGATTTGATCCGTGATATGACCAAATATAATGTGGTCTGTGACGTGAAGTATGTTTTTTTTTTGTGCAGGTCATGGAAATGCAATTGATCTTTCGAATTTTTTTTTCCAAGTACAGGTTTGAGTCGGATTTGCGTCTGTTTTCCTACACAAAATTCAATGCTAAATCGATAATAATATTTTGTCGTCCAACGACTTTTTCAGCCGCAAATTCAAAGGTAATACGACGCTATTATTCATCATTTGCTTTCTCTGGATGCAAAACTCAACGCACATTTCGAAGCAAATCCGACGCTAATAAAATGCAAAAACCAACACAAATTATTTGCTTCGTAATATTTCGACGCAAAGTTGACAGAATTAACATTACCAACACTCGATTTAACGACAGAAAAAACTGGACATAAATTGGACGCAAATCCAACGATAATGGATTTGCCTTCAATTTGTGTCTGATATAACTGACATAAATATGCTGATATCTTGTAGGCACCTAAAGATTATTTTTCACATAAAAAACACCCAATTCCTATGCAATATATATATATATATTAACTAATATATATATATATATATATATCTAAACTTTACATTTCACATAAAAACCACATAGTTCCTACACATCACAGCTCTAACATCTAAAATTTAGTTTTACATAAAAATCACCCATTTCCTATTATACATTACACACCTAACATTTAAAATTTATTTTTACATAAAATCACCCAATTCCTTTTCATTACATCTCCAACATTTAAACTTTACATTCTACATAAAAACACATATATCCCATGCATTACATCTCTAACCCTAAAGAAAAATAAAAAAATATGTAAGGAAAGGGAGACTTAACCGAGTAAAAAAAAATTATATCTAGATGAGGTAAAGGAGGGTTTCTCGCTTATGCCGTGAAGTTGCTGGTGGAAGTTTGCTGGAGACACCGGACCGAGCGTTCGAGAGAGAGGAGCACCGGCGTGATCGAAACTGGAGGAAGAAGAGGAAATGCGTGAATGAGAGTTCTGTCTCAGCTGAAGGGTTTTTTAGGGCATTAGCATCTGATATTGTTGTCGCAATAAAATATCTATCGAAAACTTTCAATGATAAGTTTGATGTTGCTTAATATCATCTTATATTTTCACCAACAAACAACTTTCCACGAAAAATTGGCGTAAATCCGACACTAATTTTGCATCGAAGCAAAATCAGATGCTACGTCTGAGGCTAATTCACCTGTTTCCTGTGGTGAAAGAGACATTGGATGTCATTCAAACAGTTTAGAGACATTGGATGTCAGTTAGCGTTAATCATAATATTATCTAGTTTATCTCTTAAATTAAAAAAGTTTTCAATTATTATTGAAAACATTTACGATCAGTTTCCAGTTACAAATCAAGCTTCGTTAATCAGAACTGAAATGATATCAAGTAGCCTAACTTTTATGTACGTTGGCGTTTATATTCTGTTATAAAAACAACACTAGTAGCTTAAACTCTTTTGTAATTTAGAATGAATTTGGGTGCTTAATAGGTTAATTAGAAATTTGTGGCTGAGATCTGTAAATAGGAATTACTATGTATGTAAAAATCACTGAATTTTCTTAGATGAATATAATTATGAATTATTTGATTAATTGTATATTATGTAGTTCTTAAAATCAAGTCAATAATTAAAGAAAATATATCCCTCTAAATTTAAATTGGAATATGATAGCCCTGAGCGGGCAGTTTGTTTAAACTATCACAAGTCACAAACATGTATTCATTTTCCTTACTTATGTCACCGTAATGTGAGCTGCAGGAACAGCTGATCGGCAAGCAGCACGAACCGCAATTATTCAAATTTGGGCAAGCCAGCTGCGGAGCATAATAAAATTTATAAGATATATTTTAAAAAAATATTAAATAGCATTTTGATTAAATAATAAATTGGTTAATTACGTCTAAAAGATATTGCTAAATTTTTAATGCAATTTGGACATTTGAATTCAAAATGCATAATTTTGTGCTTAAACTTGCAAAATATTAATTAGAAATAAATAAAAAAATTTTAAAAATTGCCTGAAAAAGAAAAAAACTATTAATATTATCAATTTCAATATATATATATATATATATATATATATGTATTTTTAGCATTCCCGTTCAAATTAAAAAACTCCATGATTATTGGTTAGCAACCATATGAAGAACGCAATGTGTTCAAATGTTGAATTTGGTATAAAAAGTAATGCACAAATAAACGATTGCAAGCTACGAGCAAATAAATATTGGAGAATTTTTATAGCCAATACAAAGTATGAATGAATGACATATTAATTTCTGACTAACGAACTACTAATGATTATGTTATGATTCATCACCAATCAAATATAATTAATTTTTTGTTGTTGTCCATATAATCCTTCTAAAACTCACATATAATTAGTTTTTGTTTTAAGCTTACTCCTAATCTACTAACATAACTGTCATTCCTATATTTGTTAACAATCTATTAATTTACCAACTAATCAATCATCATCTAACTCCATACATCTAATATCATATCATCATTTTCTAATACCGAAAAAAGAGGGGATGTGCGCATATAACACTTTTCTTATGTTTCTTTTCATATAATTGAGATAGTAAAGTGTCATATAACTAAATATCTCAGCAATAATAGTTGATAAAATACAGAATTACTTCTAGATGTCTTTGTTTAGAATAAAATACATTTTTATAAATTCTAAAGAACTATAAATTATTTACAGAGTAGTATAGAAAATGAAGCAGAATTATTGGCTATAAAAGACGAATGAAATAATGTCAAGGAGGCAGAACCAAATATGACAGCAATTTTGATTTTCAAGTCACAATCATTGAAGCTAAATTACATGGCAACTTGGCATTTCCCAACTCTCTGCTACAATGTCACATCCATCCATCTTTGATGTCAATTTACCATACTTTTTAGTTATTGCTATTTGAACGTGTGGGAGATAAATCTCAGTAAACTAAGCTGAAAAGGCTGAAGTTTAAGAAAAAATTTTAATCGATATTTAAAAGACAAAATTTTAATCTTAAAGTAGTCACTTCAGTAATGATTTCATCGCGTCAGCGGTGATTGGCAACTTGGAAGAAAAATAAATTTCTTAATCACTTTAAAAAACTTTTAAAGGAGGAATGCTCAATAGAGGAAAAATTAATCCATGCGGTTGTATGTGGTGTCCGGTCCTGACCGTAAATCAAGTGATCTACGGTTATAATGTATTTCGGTGGGTCTTACCAAAATTTTTTTTTTTAAAAAAAAAAACTTAAATACATCCTGATCGTAGATCATCGTGATCTACGGTCAGGAACGGACACCGCATGCAGAGATGCATGCGGTGTCCGTATGCAATAATTTCTCTCAACGGAGAGATTTGTGCCCTCCCTAAAGCTCAAAATCCGTAAGAGATATACATATTGTGAGGTATGGCTCATTTAACACAATAGGATAAATGCTGAGTGGAGCAGAGCCCACGAGTGAAGTGAAGTGAAAAATCTGTCCAATCAGAGGAGTTTCATTATGTAGGTTAGGGGTGCGGGGGCAACACCCCGCGGTTTGGTACATGGGTAATTTAAGTAATTACATATTGTACTATAGAGTTATATATATATCCAGTTTGTAACCCTATGTGAGTCTCTGAGACTCCGAGATTTTGAACATTGTATTTTGTACTCTTTTCTGAATATTGAAAAGAAAGTCGTTGCTCTGCTCCCGAGGATGTAGGCATTTTTGCCGAACCTCGTAACCCTCTGCGTTGATTCTTTTTTTTTTGCCCTAATTTCTCATCAAGTGGTATCAGAGACAGGTTCGAGGGTAGGGAAGAAAAATTTTGGTTGTTGTTTTCGGGCGGTTCGCAACCTAGCAGCGATCGAGCAAAGTAGCTTCGCGAAGGAGGTTCACGCACGCCTAAGATCTGTGAATCGGTGAGGCCTCTTGTGGTTTGCGACAAATTGGAGCAGGTTGTGAATCACTAGGGAGGGATTCGCGACTAGCGAGGGGCCGCGACATGCGCTCCAGATTCGCGGCAGAGGAGTGTAGAGGAGTTTGAAGGTTTCCGCGACTCAAGTGAACAGACGAAGAGGAGGTCGCCATAGGTAGCACTTCGGCGAATTAGACGGCTTGCGAGCAGGCCTCGACTGGCTGACAAAGGAATCGAGCGAAGGTTAGGACTCTAAATAGCGATGGAAGAAGTCTCGCGAAGGATCTATTCGAGAAGCGAGAGATCGCAGAAGGAGCAGTTCCATCGAGAAGAATTCGAGAACGGAAAGATTTTCTTCTGGAGTGGAGTCTTTTTTATGAAAGGAATGTTGCGGTCTGTGATTCGATTTCTCTCCCGAAGGAGACGAAAGCAGAGGATTTTCATGATTTATGCGAAAGACAGAGATGTTCGTATGGCGGAGGGAGCGGCGGAGCAGCAGAATTGGAAGGGCGGACGCGGAAAAGGAAAATCCGCAGGAATGGAAATTTAGTGCCGAGATATTCTAGAGATATTTTAGAACATGGAAAAAGGGGGAATATGTTTTTGCACTCAAAAAAGGAAAGCTGGAGGCTGCCCGATTGGAAGGAAATCGGTATTCGCCCTTTTGTGATATTCCAGGACGCGGAGTTGCCGACGGAGGTTCCAGAATTGCAGGAGCTTTTCTGGAAGGCAGAGCTTTTTTGAAAGGCGGAGCTTTCTGGAAGGAAAGCGGAGGCGAAGCCTTTCTGAGAAGGAAAGCAGAGCTTTTCTGGAAGGAAAAGGAGCTTTTATGGAAAGCGGAGGCGGAGCATTTTTGGAAAGAAAGGAGAGCTCTTTCTTAGAAGTTTAAGGAAATGGATTTCTGGGAAAATTTAACAAAAAAAAAATTAATTAAGGGAAAGTCTTTTTTCTTGGAAACTTAATTAATGGAATCTTAATTAAAGAAATATTTAAAAAGATTTGTGGCCCAACCCACATTGGTGCATAAGAAACTCCATGATGTATTTTCTCTTAAGGGGCTAGATATTTGCCAAGGTGGAAATTTATTAGGCATATGCATTTCTCCTAAGGTGTTGGATATTCGTTAAGGTGGAGATTTGTTAGGCATATGTATTTCTCCTATTTCTCCTAAGAGGTTGGATATTCACCAAGATGGAGATTTGTTAAGCATATGTATTTTTCCTAAGGGGCTGGATATTTGCCAAGGTGGAGATTTGTTAGGCATGTGTATTCCTCGTAAGGGGTTGGATATTCGCTAAGGTAGAGATTTGTTGGGTATATGTATTTCTCCTAAGGAGTTGGATATTCGCCAAGGTTGAGATTTGTGAGGTATGGCTCATATACCATAAATGGGACAAATGTTGGAGCTGAGCGGAGCCCACGAGCGAAGTAGAGCGAATAGATTTGTCCAATTGGGGGAGTTTCATTATGTGGGTTGGGAGTGCGGGGGCAACACCCCGCAGTTTGGTACAGAGATAATTTAAGTAATTACATATTGTACTATAGGGTTATATATATATCTTGTTTGTAACTCTAGGCCCTATGTTAGTCTCTAAGACTCTGAGATTTTGAATCTTGTATTTTGTACTCTTTCTGAATATTGAAAAGGAAGTCGCTGCTCTGCTCCCGAGGATGCATGCATCTTTGTCGAACCTCGTTAAATCTCATTGTGTTCTTCTAGATTTGTGGTTCATTTGGATTTGTGTCGATTCTTATTTTTCTTTGCCCTAATTTCTCAACATATACTTTCACTATTGATTCTTAAATTGTCTTTGGTTATACACATCAAAAGAGTTAGAGCTAAGAGGAGAAAAGAAAGAGAAAGATACAGAAGAGAGAGAGAGAGAGATAGCGAATGGCCTGCCCTTTATTTATCTCCTGACCTCCTGCTTATAGGGGTCTAAGAATACAATTACAAACAGAAATATAATAATTATAATAACTGTCTAAATGACTCAATCAATGTCTTTTGAATGAAAAATACATTATAATACGAAGGAAATATAATGTTTATTGATTTCCAAATGCTTCACTTTCGGTCGTCCATGTCTACCAGCCGTATATGTTAGATCAATTTTGCTGAGAGGACCAGCCAATCGAGAGAAGACATCCGATCAAGTTTGGTAAAAGGTTATTTGGTTCAAAGGTCTATCGACTGATTTTGTTGTGCAATCGATTGATCGTTTGGTCACTCCACATCTCGATTTTTGGCATCGAACTTCGGTCTCCTAAAACTCTATTCCTAGCTACTTGATCCCTTTGACATTCGAGCTGGCATTTATGCTATATACATATTCATTCCCCAATGTTTATACTCATTAATAGCGACAACCACAATAAGAATAGAAAAATTATTAAGCAATAAATGATGCAGTAAATGAAAAAAAAATTATTTCAATAATTGATTCTCCCTTTCATTTTGTGCCTAGTGAACCTTATAATAAGGGCATGAAGACTTGCACTCTATTCTTTTCATTCAACATCTCTTGACTTACTCGAGTGATATCATGATTGATGGATCGAGTAAGAAGAACATCAATGTTCACCTCTTAGCTTTAGAAGGCTTTCAGATTGTTGCCTTTACAATAGTCAAAAACGAGAAGAAGAAGTGATTGACACCCAAAACTAAGTTGACAATCAAGTTACTTCTTCAAAAGATCCTTACTTTCATACACCAAAGAAGTCCTTAAAGATGGAAGCTCACAAAAAAATTTTGACTTCCGATCCAAGCATGGGTGTGATTGTTGAGGAAAATTAGTGAGTCATCCCATCAATTGAAAGAACTGAGGGTAGCCGAGAGATGTCAAAGGTATAGGCTGTCATCAATTCTCTTCCGCCCTCACTGCAAGATAGGAATGTTGACCTCACGACACAAGGAATAGATAAATTTTTTATTATCTTGTCTAAACTAAACATATATTTGGTTATGTAAATTTTTCTTGACTTCGTCGATCTTTAATAATCCCTTAACATTAATATTAATGCAGATGAGCTTGTTGCATCGAAGAATTATGTTAATTGTGGCCAACCAAGAATATAATTGTCGATTTTGACCCAATGCCTATGAGTTGTGGCTGAAACACAAAATTTGGGTGTTGCCTCTCTTCAATCAATTGATGGACCCATACACCAGGTCTCAACAAGAACATTTAGAGAGTTGGTAACTATACTCCAGTTTGACGGAGGCTGAATGAGGAAAATGGCTAACCCCTTTGTTAAAGCAATTAAAGATTTTGATGATGAGTTTATGCAGGAGTTACTGCTCTCTTTGTTAGGTTGTAAGAGGAAGTCGTTACGCTTTGCGGTGAATTGATTGATGTACGCACTAAGGTAAGGCCCATTCAAGAGTCAACCATTCTGAACAAATTCCAACAAGTTGTTGACCTAATTGATCAAATTAGGATAGATGGAGAGTTGATTTTCTAGAGGAATTTTTAGCAAGGGCTTGCCTCAGCTGAAGCAATGGAAGACCCTTTTTTTAGTTTTTTTTTCCGTGAAAATTGTAAGTCGGTCGCTGATATGCCTAAAAAATGAACTATTTTTTGTGCCATATTTTATAATGATATTGCACTTTAAAGGTATATTTTCTTATATTTTTGGTAGTAGGTACATCAAATTGAAGAGTTTGGAGTGATTGGAGCAAAAGGAACAAAAATGGACCAAAACGGAGCAAACTAGAGTAAATCAGGTCGAACCGGAGCACACCGAAACCATGGAGATCAAAACTGGACACTTAAGTGCCTGCGCCCAACACTTAAGTGCCCAAAATGGTGCTTAGGCGCCACCCAGACAGAGTGGAGGGCGCTTAAGCGCCCAAAAACGATGCTTAGGCTCCAGTGACAGTTTTCAACATATCTTCTAGAATATACATCGGATTTGGAAAATTTTTGAAGTGTTTCTTCATGTGTATCTTGGGAAATTCATTGAAAATAATAAACAAGACTTTCTAGAGGGATTTGGGGTGGTTAGAAAGAGTTTTGAGGAGGACCTTAAGACACCTTTTGGAAGATTCAATGAATATGGACATTTTTTAAGAGACACTTAAGAATCTCTTAGGAAATTATAAATATGACTTGGAAATGTTTTAATAAAAATCTTCAACTTTTAAAGTAATTAGAAGAGGAGAATAAGGTTTGGAGAAGAAGAAGAAGGCTTAAGTGTGAGCCCTAAGTGGGGCGACAAGGTGAGAGAGAAAGAGAGAGTGTGAGATTTTCTTCTTTTCTCTTCACTTTATTCTTAGAGAGGATTGTATGGAGATTGTTTTTGCTACACAAGAATAGCTTGATTTCCATATAAAATAAGTATTTTCATTGTATTTTGATTTAAACCTAGTACTTTGTTTGTATGGTTTCAAAGGCTTGTTCAATGAAAAATTCTTGTTGTTTCTTCATGTGTAGTGAGTAGTTTTCTTTACTCTTCCCTCTTGTAATGAATTAGTACACATGTGTAGGATATTAAATTGAGTAGATTTTGACCTCACTTTTGATTGAGGTCTAGAAACTTCTTTAGTAGCCTAGCCATAGGACTTTCCTATTGACTAGTCTTAGAAAACTAGAAAAGGTACCCTCACCATTAGAAACTCAAAACTCTTTTCTTTACTCAACTTGAAGTTCCACATATTGGTCTTAACCTATAATATTTAGAAGGTAAGATCATTATGGGGAAGCTCAAGAAGAGTTCCTATAGGGTTACTTGGCCTTAGAATTGACCCTGAGTGTTGATTCGGAGCTAAGGTACACTATACCCTCACCATATCTTCACAATACCCTCACAATACCTTGCCTAAGACCAATATATGAGGACCCAAAATGGGATTTCATTGGTCTATGAATCATTTAAAATGGTTCTCTATCCAATTCTACTTGAAATGCCCAACTTGGTCTTTTAC
>NW_018164726.1:145905-146790 GCF_001263595.1 Phalaenopsis equestris | reverse complement strand
TTGACAAAAATTTCCAAAAAAACCCATTTCAAACACCTTGAATACATCCAAATTTGTCAAAATTTCCAAGCCCAAAAATCCAAAAATAAATGCCCCTCCATAGCCCAAAAATCCAAAAATTCCCAAAAAATCCCAAAAAATCCAAAATATTCCCAATTTCATTTTGTCACACTACATCATAATCTAATTTGGTCAATTTGACCACCTTTGACCAAGACCCCCAATTAGCCCCAATATTGGCTAACACCCCAAATCTCAACAATTGAATGCCTTAAACCTCAAATTGGCATCCAATTTTTGTTGAAAATACTTTATAAGGTCATTTTTGACCAAATACCAAAGATAGCCCAAGTTTGACCCAAGTTTAGCCCTACATACTTAATTTAGGTCTAAAACCAAACCCATCAAAACCCATTCAAATTGACCATCAAGTTAACTTCAAAACAATTTTAATCCTTCATAAAAATTGTTCATTATGATGTTTTACACAAAATACAACAATCAATTTGAGCTTAGTCAAAAGCTAGCCCAAGTTTGACCCAAGTTTAGCCCTACATGCTTAATTTAGGTCTAAAACCAAACCCATCAAAACCCATTCAAATTGACCACCAAATCAACTTCAAAACAATTTTCATCCTTCATAAAAATGGTTCATTATGATGTTTTACACCAACCAAAACATTAAATTTGGACTTAGACCATGGCTAGCCCAAGTTTGACCCAAACTTAGCCCAACATGCTTAAAATGGGTCAAAAATAAAAAATCCACCAAATTGATTAACCAATTGACCTCAAAACAACTTTCACCCTTCATGAAAGTTGTTACTTATGGTATTTTACACCAAATGCTATATTTAATTGGGCCAATTGGCATGCCTAACCTAG
>NW_018164726.1:144000-145291 GCF_001263595.1 Phalaenopsis equestris | reverse complement strand
AAATAGCCTCTACCATAGCTCTCAACCAACACCCAAAATCGGCCTTGATCAAAATCATACATAGGCTTTACACCAGAGCCAGAGGCTTCATCCCTAAGCTCTTTGGGATCAAACGAAGGTGTGAAGAATATCTGATTGAGGCTGAACCTCTCGGAGCAAAGGTATAACTCACTTACTTTTTCGAGCCTTCGCGAGCTCTACATTTACAATGGTTTAATTTCATAGCATATTTACCATATAGATGTATTTGTCTCTTCAAGACGAACATTTTAAAAAAATAATTATCAAAATCCATTAAGAAATGAGAGAGATATTAAGATTTTAAAATGGACGGCTCTCGGTTAAGGCCATCGGGGACGATGAACGGATGTCGTCCATCTTCGCGTGTATTGAATGGACGGCGGAGATCAAGTCGGATGATCATTCGAAACGAAATAGCGGGATGCATGGCAGCTGACTCGAAAGGCGGCGTCGAATAGGAGCACGCCGCGTGGCTTTTCGACGATCCGAGGATCCAGCCAGCCCGCGATTTGAATAAATAAATAGGATATTTAATGAATTCAGAAAAATAGCTCTTAAACTTCAAAAATCCATATCTTTGCATAGAAAATTCATAAAAATAAAATAAAAATACTCTCTTGCTCAGTGAACAGAGGAGAACTATGTGGATATATTTTCACATTAATTTGATGCATAAATTATTTTTAAAAAATGAATTAGGGTTAGGGGTTTTTCAATTCTCCATTCATATGAGATTATCACATTGACCGCAAATTTTTATATGTTGTAGTCTCTGTCTAGTGCACAGTTTGAGCATTTTTCCAAAGACATAGGAGATCTCTAGACAGAGATCTTAATTTTCTAAATTTTTATACATTTTCTATTCAAATAATTATATAAAATTGTATGTGGCTTAAAAAATTCTACAAAAATTTATATAAGTTTCGTATAGTCAGATTAATCTTACGAAATAATTTCATAATTTTTAAAAATTAAAACATCACTATTTTGAGCAAACTCTAATTTAATTAAAACATTTAATTAAAACATTTAATTTGTTTAATTTGAAGCACACAGAGATCAAAATCAATTGATTTTTATTCTCCACGGTGGCTCATGAGTCAGAGAATGCACCATAAAAATTTTAAGTCATTTTGAGATCATTTAATATTTTTTATGGACTTTTAAAGGTGACCATCACATTTGAAACTTAAATGATTTTTAAGAATCAAAATATAATTGCAAAAATTACCAAACTTAGTTTTTTGAGTTCTCTGATATCAGGGAAATT
>NW_018164726.1:142102-142543 GCF_001263595.1 Phalaenopsis equestris | reverse complement strand
CCTACTGCACTTTTATTTATGCTTGTATTTACATACCTGCATAGAAAATATAAAATTGCATAAATCACCCCCCACAACATTTCAAAAATATAAGACAACTCAAAACTTAATCACAAAAATCACAAAAAAAAAATAATACAACTTCAACTAAATTAAAATGTCTATAATGGAAGATCGGGAACCCTTCGGAGGAAGTAACCTACTGTTGCTAATGAGGCTTCCCACGGTCTAAATGAAATTATGGAACTCATTAAGTTGAGTTTAGTAAATTCATTTGGACTAAATGATTCAAATAGAAAATAGTGGTACCGGGACGACGGAACTGTGGGATCTTGACCAGTGTCGCTTTAATCAACTTTAATATGCCCATAATAAAATTTAAATAACTTTAACCATAGGGTCACCTGATTTGACATTATAACCAAATGACCTAGAAAACTT
>NW_018164726.1:130980-141564 GCF_001263595.1 Phalaenopsis equestris | reverse complement strand
ACAGGATTTGAGGTAAAGCGCTCTTTCATCTAAACTATGAAAATTATGGGGTTAGTTTGACTTCATCTTTTTTAAAACTAAAATTTTTTTAAAAAAACGTCCTTCCGAAGCGGGCAACGGGATTTCAATTCCGATGACTGACAGCTTCTTACGGGCAAACCCCACACCAAAAATAATGCCGACAGTAGAGTGATAAAATATTATGATAATTTTACTTTTTTATTCATTTACATGTAAACTTAATCAACTTGCATGTTAAGATATGTTGTGAGAACATGTAAGATCCATGAAGGTGTTGTCTCAATCAACTCTGGTAGAATCACATGAGATTGTATGGATAAGAATGTAGTCCATATAGTTGAGTACAAATAAATAGGAAAATAATCTTTGATGGGTGTAAAATTAGAGGACTTTAGAGTGACAGGCTAAAACCCCAAATTTGGTTCTTAGTTTTAGATCTTAATACTAGATGTTAGCCCTTCAGGTGAGAGGATGACGAGACTCTAGAGGGAGAGCTAGTATCTCTCCTACCTAATCAGTCTTCAGGATTCTTAAACTAAGAATTAGCTAATGTTCTTTATATCACTTGAACGAGAGTAAATAATATAATTTCTCCTATTTGTTTCATTCTCTCTCACTACTTGTATACTTTTACACATGTCATTAATTTCATTGTATGAGGAAGAGTACTTTAATATATTAAACCCCACTTTCTGATTTTCACAAAGTATTTTAGTTTAGGAGTATAATTAGTATTGTAGTGATAATTATAGGATATTATCAAAACCAAACCTTTATTGACCTTCCAATCTAGAGCATGTTATTCTAAACTAGAGCTTCTCTTGAAAGCTGTTGTGATTAACCTTGATCTCTGTGGGATTGATATTTAGAGCTTAATCAGAAAACCCTATATTACTTGATAATAATACATATACTTGCGTAGAATCCCTACAAATATAATTGAAATTTTACTTTGCATGTGATCAAGTTTGGGATCAAGTTTTTGGTGCCACTACTGCGGATTAAAATCTTCATGTAGTGGTGTCAACTTCATAAATCCTTACATATAAAAAATATTGGGATCATATTTTTGACGCCGTTGCTGAGGATCGCAACGGTTGATCTTGAATTTTAGGAGAATTTTAGTTGAAGTAATTAGACTTAGACTTATAAAACTGTTATGTCGTAAAAACTATTTTTGTGTGAAAAGTGTTTATTTTTTTTGAGAAAGTGTTGTGATAAATCTGTTTGTTTAAGAAAATATGGTATTTGTGAAAATGTTTTATAGTGTTGAATTTTTTTTTATTTGTTTAGTTGTTAATGTATTGTTTGTTGTGTTGCTTATGCGAAACAAATGATCTGCAGGACTTGTGCCTTATGATCCCAAGTTAGAAAAAAGAAAGAAAAAAGATCCCAAGTTAGAAAAAAGAAAAAAAATCAAACAATAGAAAGGAATTAAAAAACTAAAAATGAAAATGGAAGACATTTAAAATAATAACTTGGAAAATCATCATAAATTGTTGAGGGATTATGTAAATCCTATGAGAGATGAAATTTACTCAAGTATAAAAACCCCTGTCGTAGAAGCTGACTCGTTTGAAATAAATCCAGCGATTATTCAATTGGTGCAGAACAACAAGTTTAGGGGAACTTCTACAGAGGATCCCTATTTACACTTATCAAGTTTGCTAGAACTTTGTGCTACATTTGGTTATAATGGCATGTCAGATGATGCTATTAGACTAAGGCTTTTTCCTTTCTCACTTTTCCTTTCTCAACTAAGGGATAAATCTAAAATGTGGTTATACTCATTAGCACCTGGCTCTTTTAAAAATTGGGAGGATTTAACTCAGAAATTCCTACCTAAGTATTTTCCACCTTCAAGGACTACTAAACTTAGAAATGATATTATCTCATTTAGTCAATATGAAGGGGAATCAATATATAAGGCCTGAGAAATATTTAATGAACTTCTAAGAAAGCGTCCACACCATGCTCTGTCTGAATGGTTAATCATTCAACCTTTTTACAATGGGTTAGTATGATCCCTTAGGTCCATTATTGATGCTGCCGCTAGTGGATCATTAATGTCAAAATCATTTGATGAAGCATTTGCGTTAATTTAAGAAATGGCTACAAATGAATTTCAATGGCCCTCTGTAAGGGAAAATCTTAAAAAGTTAATTAGTGTTCATGCTACAGATGTGATTCAATTCTTGCTTCTTAGGTTGTTGCAATATCAACGAAGTTGGACCAATTTGGAATGAACCAGCCTCAATTTACTCAAGTAAGTGAAGAAAGTCCATTAAGGAATATGATTGATTCTAACTTATCATATGAGACTTTAAATACCATAAACAACTTGTATTCTAACTTTACAACCCATGTTAGAAGAACCATCCTAGTTTTAACTGGTATCATACTACTGGGGGTGGAAACGAACAATGGAAAATAATCATCCAAATCTTAATGGAAGTTGCAACAATGAAGGGAACACAAACTATAAACCTTCATATCTACCAGACTCTAACAATGATAAACAGTTTGAGGATAAAAATATGTCCATAGAAGAAGTGGTATTGCAAATGGAAAACCAGTTGCAATGTCAAAATGCTGTGATTAGAAACATAGAGAATCAACTGGGACAAATTGTTAATTCATTTAGCAATAGACCCCAAGGAACACTTCTTAGAAACACTAAGATCAATCCTAAAGAGAACAATGATGAACAAGTAGAAGTTGTTAAATTAAGAAGTGGAAAAAAGATAGAGGATGTGGTTAGAAAAAAGAAAGAAGTTGTGAGAGAAACAAAGGAAACTAAAAGAACTGAAGAACATGTTTTTAAACATGTTTCTAAGGAAGGATATGGAAAAATTAATATCTCCAACTAAAATTAATTTAGAAAGACCACCACCTCCATTTCCTTAAAGACTTAGAAAACATAAGTTGGATAAACAATTTTCAAAGTTCATGGAAGTACTTAAGAAGTTAACGATAAATATTCCTTTTGCTGAAGCTTTGGAACAGATGCCAAGTTATGCAAAGTTTATGACGTGGTTGTTAAACTGGATAAATTTATCTTTCTATAGACTTTATTGTATTAGATATGGAGGAAGATACAAAAAATCTAATTATTTTGGGGGGACCATTTCTTATTACTGGACAAGCTATGATAAATGCGCAAAAAGGAGAGTTGACTATGAATATGAATGATCAGGAAGCCACTTTTGATGTTTTAAAGACTATAAAATATCCAGCTGAGAGACAAGATGAAGATTATTTTTGGATTGATGAAATTGAGTATCTAAGTAAAGACCATTACCAAGAAAGTTTTGAGAGTAAATTAACAGATGAGATAGAAATGGACTTTCATGATGAGTTGAAAATGTTGTTTGAAGAAGACTGTATGTATGTTCAGAAGAAGTGTGAAATAATGGACGTTACCGAAAATAGTAAACTTTTAATTCCATCTATTGAAAAATCTCATGAACTTAAGATGAATGTAGATCATACCATTTTAAAGTCTACCTATTTAGGGAATGTATACACCACCAGTCTTTATATCTTCATATTTGACTCAATCTAAGAAGAACCCAAATTGAATGATGAAATTAGTAAAAGAACTCCTAAGATAGAGTTTTTCAAAATCACTGAATGGCATATTCCATGGTATACAAACAAAATGAATGACATTCTGATGTTGGGGAAATTAGAGTAAACATTGGATGCACTGGGTCATCGATGTTAGACCAAGCACTTTCGTGGGAGGCAACCCATGGTTATCTTTGTTATCTGTTTAGTGTGATTGTTATTATGTTGGATTGGATAATAATGAATGAGATGTTGGACTTTGATCCGTGTTTGATGTGTAATGTGTAAGAGTGGATTGGATTAATGTTCTGAAGTAATTCCTTCGTCATGACTAGATTTGTATATGATTTATGGTAGTAGGAGGGTGACGGAGGTTGACGAGTCTGTTACAACTTAGTTCTCAACCAGAGCTGAGAATTACCTTGAGGCATGTAGATTTCGAACTTAGACAACTCCATGCCAACTGTATTACTTCCTTTATCTGATTTTGTTCTCACTGAGTAAGGTCATTAATATACTTAGTGAATAACATCTGGATGAACTGCACTATTTTTATTTACCAGCTTATGTATACCTTAGACTTAGAGTAACCCTGAAATTGGAAACACATGAGGGAATTCTGGTCTATAGAGATAAACATATACAGTTTTATAATACACAAACATTATTAGTTTAGTTTCTTTCGTTAGAAATTGAAAGTAAGGAGGGGAAATGTGAGTAGAAGGGAGATCAAATTAACCTCATTCGTTATTTGTTTATGAATTTGTGAGTTTATGTATTGGAGTTTGTGTGTCTATGTGTGTCTATATTTGTGAGTAGTCAAGTTGAATGAGTCATTGGAGATGAAAAAACTTATCTCAATATTTTAAACTTGTTATCATCCAACAATTCGTTTATAGAGTTTAAAATGTATTCCTGTTTAATCTTCAGTTTGTACCTATTTTATTATTTAAAATTCCTTTATAGTCTTATATCAAAGCATGTTTAGGCTAGATTTACTTTCTACTCAAATTTTCTACCATGTATTATTTTTTGATATTTTTGTAGGATGTGTAGCAAATTATAAAAGTGATCTTTCCATGCCACATATTTTTGTACTTCATTGTTACACGTGTCTAAGCTTAAATTTGGGGGGAAAAGAAAATTTTATTCAAATTAAAACCTTACTTGTTTTCAAAAGTACTACAAATAAATTTTTATTTTATTTCTAACGATTATTCTTATGTGGAATAATCGTAAGGATATTAGAATTTTATGTATAGAAATGGATTAGAAAAACTTAGTTGAAATTTTTAGTGAAAAGGGTGAACCTAGAGTTAAGCATATTTAGTAGAAAACTTGGGAAAATGAATAACTATCTTTAGTAGGAAGAATTGTATATTTTAAAAACTAAGGATTCTTAGAATTGTTTTTTCTAACATTTAGGGCTTTCTTAGGAAGTATTTAAAAAAAATATACATCTTTTCAAGTGAGGAAAAGTGATAAGTTTTAATTTTAGAGGAGGATAGTGGAATTCAAAATTATTTAAGGACTTCTCTAGATATAGTAATCCTCACATAAAAAAAAGAAAAGGAAAAAAAATAATGGATCAAAAAGAGCCTTGAAAAAAAAGAAAGAAAAAGAAAATGCAAAAAAATAAAATTGAGGAGAAGGTTGAGGAGAGGTCCTAATCAAAAATTGGTTTCACTTGAGTCTTTCTAGAGTAAAGAACTTAAAACAATCATAAGATTGCTTTTTATACTTATATTAGTAAAAATTATTTTTAATGGAGTTCTTAAGTCTAGAAAGTAAAGTTCATAGGATTCGAAGTTTGAAAAATCTACATATATTTTTGAATTGGATAGAAAAACAAATTCTCAAGTTTGATGATAAATACTCTAGACCCTGTGCTAGTATAATTCACTAGAAGTTCTTCTAATTTGAACTATCATATTTTTAGAACAAAATTTTAGCAATTCTAAAAGATTACCCATTAAATCTAATCTACATAAATTATTTTTAAAATGTAGTATTACTTGAGAACAAGTAATGTTTAGTTTGGGGGATTTTGATATGCCTAAAAATGTACTATTTTTATGTCATATTTTATAATGATATTGCACTCTAAAGGTATTTTTCTTGTGTTTTTGGTTGTAGGTATGTTGACCTCATTTTTGGTTGAGGTCTAGTGTTTCTCTTTAGTAGCCTAGGGTCTAGCCATACTATTCCTAGAAAACTAGAAAAAGAACCCTAACCATTAAAAATTCTAAACTCCTCTTTACTTAACTTGAACATCTACATATTGGTCCTAACTTCTAGCACTTAATAGGTGAGGTCATTCTGAGGGAGCTCAAGGAGAGTTCCCACAGGACTGTTGGACCTTAAGGTTGACCCTGGGTGTTGCTCTAAAGCTAAGACACTCCCTACAATCACCTCACTCACAAATGCAAACTCAAAATTTTCTTAACTTTAATCTCTAATCTTTTAGGATGCTCATGTAGATGGTCCCCTAAACCCACTTGCCCTAGGCTAGGGTATACCTAAGACCACTACATAGAGAACTACATAGAGAACCCAAAATGAGGTTTCCATTGGTCTATGGCTTATTTGATATGGTTAGCACCCCAACTCTACCAAAATGCCTAACTTAACCTTTTGCCCCTAAACTCCCCCAAATTACCTAAGTACCCTTAAGACTCTAAATTTGGCCAAAATTTTCAAATTTACCCGAAATACCCAAATTTGTTCAAAAGTCATTTTAAACCATTTGAAAACACCCAAATTACCCAAAATCACCGAAAATATCCAAATTACCAAAATACTCCTCCTTAGCCCAAAATTCCAAAAATTCCAAAAAATCTCACAAATTCCCAAAATACTCTAAATATTCCCAATTTTGCTTTTCTCAACTGCCACATGACCCAATTTGGCCATTTTGACCATCTCTATCCAAAACCCCCAAGTTACCTTTAATGGCCCAATTTCCTCAAATCCACCTCAAATGTCCATCAAATTGGTCCCCATTTCCCCTAATTTCAATTCTAAACTCAAGTTCACCTTTAATATGACCAATCTAACCCAAATCTAGGCTTAATTAGGCTATGCTTTGAGACTAATTTTGATTTAGATCAAATCCCCACTTTTGGTCACATGACTTAATGTTGTAAACTCTTCATAGTATCCCTATACATCAAACTTGACCATCAATTGGCCATGGTAAAGCCTCAGTTGCATTCAATTTTGACCCAAGTCCAAAAATCCCAAAATTTGCCCCAAATTGACTATGTCTTCAAATTTCACCAAATTGAAAGCATTAGCCCCAAAATTGGCACCCAATTCATGTTGAAAACTCTTCATAGCATTCCTATTAACCATTCTCAACAATCAATTTAGACTTAGCCTAATGCTAGCCCAATCTAGACCCAAGTCTAGCCCAACATGCCCAAAATAACCAAATCTCCAAAATCCATCTCCAAAATCCTTCAATTGAACTCAAAATCACTTCAACCCTTCAACAAAAATGTTCCTTACAATCGTCTACATCAAATGCACCATTTAAGTCTACATCAAATGCACCATTTATTTAATTGGGCTTGAAATCATGGCTAGCCTAATCCAAACCCAACCCTTGACCATGTGAACTTAAATGGACCCATGACCAAATTTGACCAAGTTAAACTCAACATGACCAAATTAACTCCACCACAACCAATCCTAGGGCCCCTAATACTGAGCCAAGACCTCCTAACCCAAGATAAATGAGCTATGGACCAAGGTTCCCTCAAATTAAGGGATTTATTGCCTTAATTTCTCAAATCAAAGATATCCTTGCCAAATCCTCCCACTAATTTAAGTTAGTTGCTTTGATAGATTCCCCTAAGGTTCCTGAACTCCTAGCCACCTCCCCCTGCCATGGCCGACTGGCCTAGTTGCTAGAGAAGCCAAAACTGAGGGCCACTCCCTCTCAAACTTCACCTAATTCAAACCTAGAGGCCAGCTCACCCAATTTACATTTTAGAGCCCCTCTTCCCTCCACCTAAGCATCACATTACACCCAAACATTCTCCATGACAGTCTGTTTAAACCAATTTTTATAAAAGCTCCCCTCCACATCCATGTAAGGAGAGTTGAAATTCTCTCAAAGAGAGCCCTCCAAATTGCTCACAAAGACTCTTTGAGACCCCCTCAGCTCAAGCCAACCACTGTCCCCCACTGATTCCCACTGTGGAAGTTCAATTTTGAGCTCAAACTTCTGCTTAAAACCAGGACAGAGCTCATCACACCTCCACAGTATACCAAACTCAAATTAAAATTACCCTCACCTTCACCACAGTGAAAAAAGGAGAAGCCCCATCAAATTCCCCATCCACAGAGACCCTAACATAGCTTTAGACCAACACCTGAAAACAAGGTTGGTCGATTTCATACCTAGACCTTAGACCACAGCAAGAGGCTTAATCCCTAGCCTCTTTGGACCCTAAAGAACGTGTTGAGAACCTGTCGAGCACCTCGAACCTGTCGAGCACCTCTGATTGAAGCTTCCCTTCTCAAAGCAAAGGTATTGAACTCCCTCTCTTCTTGAGCCTATTTCGATTCTTTATTTGCACAAGCTTTATTTCATAGCATCTTAACTGTGTAGATATGTTCCTCAAGTCTAGACGAGCATTTTAAAAAAAAATTCATTCAATTTGGTTGAGAAATGAGGGAGATATCAAGCCTTGAAGATGGACGGTTCTCGGGCTAGGCCATTGGGGATGATGATGGAGAGTCGTCTGATCGCGTGTTTATCTCATCATTAGACAATGCTCCGTTACATGAACCGCGAGCCTAGTCACCTTTGAGGTGGATGGCGGCTTCAAATAGGAGCGCGTCGCGTGGAGCTTTGGAGCCGTCGTAGGTTGACATGGCGCCACGCATTTAAATAGATAAATAGGGAATTAAATAAATCAGAAAATTCTCTATAAATTCAAAAATCCATATCTTAGTGTAGAAAAATTAAAAAAGCAAAATAAAAAAACCCTCTTGCTCAGTGAACAGAGGAAAACAATGTGGAAATAATTGAAGTCCATTTGATGTGTATTTCATTTATAATAAATCAATTAGGGTTAGCAGCTTTTTAACTCTCCATGCATGTAGGCATTTCACCATGGCTTGCAATTTTGACATGTTGTAGCCTCTGATAAGGGGAACATTCTCTGATTTTTCCAAAGTCAGGGGAGACCTATAGACAAAGAGCCATATTTTTCAAAAATATGTCTATTATTTCATAAATTAATCATAATAATTAGTATATTGCTTAGAAAAATCTAAGAAAATTTTGGTAGGTCTATTATGACTAGAGAACTATATAAAAAATCTTTCATGAGCTAAGACATTCAAAATGCACCTAATCTTCCCAAACCCTAAAACATAAGGATAATTAATTTTGGGAAATACAAACATCAAAATGAATTGATTTTTAATCTTCACTGTTGTTTAAGACTCAAGGAACTCACCATAAAAATTTCAAAATATTTTGAACTCATTTGATAACTCAAATTGATTTTCTAAGTTAAATGACAGTTTTGACACTAAAATGATTTTTTAATAATCAAAATCAAATTAAATAACAAAAGCCATCTCAAAAGAAATCATGTTGCAGTAATGGTGATAGAAATACCTCATGTAAACCTACTGAAAACTCAGTTTGTCAAGCTTCGAGTCCACCACATCATCTTCTGCCTCCCCATCCGCATCTTCCTCCTCATCCTCCTCTTCTTCCCCTTCGGGGTCGTTGTCTTCTAACGACCCACTTTCTAAGTATCTAGGAATAATTAAAATATTTTTTCTGTCCTTTTAAATGAAGATATTGAATTTTAAAGCTTAAAGCAAATTTTAAGGGCTAAAAAAGGGTTTTTCACAAAAATAATTCCAATAAATCAAAGAGAAATCAGGAAAATGTAAAATTTGCTTTTCTAGGTTTTCTGACCTCACGGAGATTTTTCAAAAATATAAAACTTAATTTTCAACTCTTAAAATATTTTATAATTAATAAATACTCCAGAAATTAAAATAATTCTTAAAATTCAAATATAATTCAATAAATCATGAAATTTGGTCAAAATGGTTCTCTGAATTAAGTCTACCTCCAATAAAAATTTAATCAGATTAGGCCTTGCCTTGCTCAAGTTATGGATCTTTTTTTAAAATCTTATTTTTATATAAAAATAATTATGTAAATTAAATTAAATTTTGAAAAATCACATTTTCTCCTTTGATGCTTTAATGGACCCATGAGTAAGGTAAGATAAAAGTTTCAGTCATTTGAATTAAATTTGACAAATTATGAAGTGATAGAGCCTTAAGGGCAAAAGTATAATTTTGAAAGTTTAGACTTAATTAACATTTAGGCTTAATTCAAAGCGGGAAAAGGGTAACCTCTGATTTTAACTAATTCATTTGGAGGATTGAAACCAAAAAGAGGATTAATTGGTAGAAACCAATCTCACTTTTGTTAATTAAAGGATAGATTTGTAATTTCCTTAAATTATTAAAATTTAGAAGTCTAGTCAAATAAATGATTCTAAACTTAGGGGTATAGTTTTGGCTGTTAATAACTAATTAATTTTACCCCTATTTGATGTTCAAATGACTTTCAAAAATGAATCATCATCACTTAAAATTTTAATCTCTTTCCAAGACATCCGCCAAAATCTTAAGGACTTAGTAGTTACCTAAGGTAAATCAAATTTGGTTAAATAAGGATTAAAAAAAGTGGATATAGCTAAAATTAAAACACCTTTGGAACACTATAAGCCCAAATTAAAAAGTTGGCTGAGTGCCTTTATAACATTAACTTGCCCATTTTAAGGGTCTTCACCCACATAATTTACAAATTAAATCACAAATGATAACTACCCTACTCATAGGGATAATTGAAACATCAATGTTCATTAAGCATTAGGAGTATTTTTATAGGGTGGATCTATTAAGCAACAAAATAAGTTTAAATGAGCTCGAGACTTTTCACCAGGC
>NW_018164726.1:126981-130889 GCF_001263595.1 Phalaenopsis equestris | reverse complement strand
GATTAGGCCTTGCCTTGCTCAAGTTATGGATCTTTTTTTAAAATCTTATTTTTATATAAAAATAATTATGTAAATTAAATTAAATTTTGAAAAATCACATTTTCTCCTTTGATGCTTTAATGGACCCATGAGTAAGGTAAGATAAAAGTTTCAGTCATTTGAATTAAATTTGACAAATTATGAAGTGATAGAGCCTTAAGGGCAAAAGTGTAATTTTGAAAGTTTAGACTTAATTAACATTTAGGCTTAATTCAAAGCGGGAAAAGGGTAACCTCTAATTTTAACTAATTCATTTGGAGGATTGAAACCAAAAAGAGGATTAATTGGTAGAAACCAATCTCACTTTTGTTAATTAAAGGATAGATTTGTAATTTCCTTAAATTATTAAAATTTAGAAGTCTAGTCAAATAAATGATTCTAAACTTAGGGGTATAGTTTTGGCTGTTAATAACTAATTAATTTTACCCCTATTTGATGTTCAAATGACTTTCAAAAATGAATCATCATCACTTAAAATTTTAATCTCTTTCCAAGACATCCGCCAAAATCTTAAGGACTTAGTAGTTACCTAAGGTAAATCAAATTTGGTTAAATAAGGATTAAAAAAAGTGGATATAGCTAAAATTAAAACACCTTTGGAACACTATAAGCCCAAATTAAAAAATTAAATCACAAATGATAACTACCCTACTCATAGGGATAATTGAAACATCAATGTTCATTAAGCATTAGGAGTATTTTTATAGGGTGGATCTATTAAGCAACATAATAAGTTTAAATGAGCTCGAGACTTTTCCCCAGGCGGTGAGGGGGAAGCATAAACCTGCTTATTCCTCCATAAAGATAATTAATTTTGGGAAATACAAACATCAAAATGAATTGATTTTTAATCTTCACTGTTGTTTAAGATGCAAGGAACTCACCATAAAAATTTCAAAATATTTTGAACTCATTTGATAACTCAAATTGATTTTCTAAGTTAAATGACAGTTTTGACACTAAAATGATTTTTTAATAATCAAAATATAACATAACAAATTATGAAAATGAGTTTTTAGAGTTCTATGTGATCAGAGGGATTTTATGAAAAAAATTGGTGATTAAAATAAAAATCTCATTTTTAGCCTATTTTTAAATACTAAAATAATTAAAAAATGATAAAAAACACAACAATAAAAAAATTCATGGAAATATTCTAAATTTTTTTCTAAGCATCTAGGAATAATTAAAATATTTTTTCTGTCCTTTTAAATGAAGATATTGAATTTTAAAGCTTAAAGCAAATTTTAAGGGCTAAAAAAGGGTTTTTCACCAAAATAATTCCAATAAATCAAAGAGAAATCAGGAAAATGTAAAATTTGCTTTTCTAGGTTTTCTGACCTCACGGAGATTTTTCAAAAATATAAAACTTAATTTTCAACTCTTAAAATATTTTATAATTAATAAATACTCCAGAAATTAAAATAATTCTTAAAATTCAAATATAATTCAATAAATCATGAAATTTGGTCAAAATGGTTCTCTGAATTAAGTCTACCTCCAATAAAAATTTAATCAGATTAGGCCTTGCCTTGCTCAAGTTATGGATCTTTTTTTTAAATCTTATTTTTATATAAAAATAATTATGTAAATTAAATTAAATTTTGAAAAATCACATTTTCTCCTTTGATGCTTTAATGGACCCATGAGTAAGGTAAGATAAAAGTTTCAGTCATTTGAATTAAATTTGACAAATTATGAAGTGATAGAGCCTTAAGGGCAAAAGTGTAATTTTGAAAGTTTAGACTTAATTAACATTTAGGCTTAATTCAAAGCGGGAAAAGGGTAACCTCTGATTTTAACTAATTCATTTGGAGGATTGAAACCAAAAAGAGGATTAATTGGTAGAAACCAATCTCACTTTTGTTAATTAAAGGATAGATTTGTAATTTCCTTAAATTATTAAAATTTAGAAGTCTAGTCAAATAAATGATCCTAAACTTAGGGGTATAGTTTTAGGTGTTAATAACTAATTAATTTTACCCCTATTTGATGTTCAAATGACTTTCAAAAATGAATCATCATCACTTAAAATTTTAATCTCTTTCCAAGACATCCGCCAAAATCTTAAGGACTTAGTAGTTACCTAAGGTAAATCAAATTTGGTTAAATAAGGATTAAAAAAAGTGGATATAGCTAAAATTAAAACACCTTTGGAACACTATAAGCCCAAATTAAAAAGTTGGCTGAGTGCCTTTATAACATTAACTTGCCCATTTTAAGGGTCTTCACCCACATAATTTACAAATTAAATCACAAATGATAACTACCCTACTCATAGGGATAATTGAAACATCAATGTTCATTAAGCATTAGGAGTATTTTTATAGGGTGGATCTATTAAGCAACATAATAAGTGTAAATGAGCTCGAGACTTTTCACCAGGCGGTGAGGGGGAAGCATAAACCTGCTTATTCCTCCAGATCTGTTGGATACCTCAGAGGTCTACTAAACTAATATGTTTTGCTTAAAAAATCATCCTTAATCAAACTAGTAAGGACCCACCAAGATATTACCTAGGGTTAGTTAGGTCACCAAAACCTTACTTTTTCCGCTTTAGATAAAATGTTCTAACATGCATTTTGAGTTTCAGGTGGTGAAATGAGAAGACTCGCTAGGTACATTTTTATAGTTTACAACATTATCTTTTCTTAAGCTTTCCACATTGTGCTTACTTACCTGCATGTATGAACAAAACACATACTTGCATGCTAAACAATGATGTCACCCTGCATGAAAACTAAAATTATCAGGATAACCACAAAACCAAAATCAAAACCAAAATCTAAAATCAAACAAGATAAAAATCACCTCCACACATTCAAAATATAAGAAAACTCAAAATTTAATCACAAACATCACACAAAACAACAACTACAACTAAATTAAGACGTCTCTATTGGATGATAGGGAAACCCTCGGAGGAGGTAACCTATGGTTGCTAACGAGGCTTCCCACGGTCTAAATGTAGTTATGGAACTCATTAAGTTGAGTTTAGTAAATTCATTTGAACTAAGTGAATCCAATTGAAAATAGTGGTGCCGGAATGAGGGAACCGTAGATCCTAACTGGTGTCGCTTTCATCAACTTTAATATGTCCCATAATATTTAAAGAACTAAAATCATAGGGCCACCTTATTTGACATCATAACTGGACAACCCTAGAAAACTCAAACTCATCACGCAAGAAACTTAGAGCTAGCATCGTGGGCAGCACGACCATCTTCAACAACAAAACCTATCTTCCCCAGCTAAACCAATTCCTTCCATAGAATTAAACAACCAAGCCATAAGATTTCGATGTAGTCTGCTTATGCAACATAAATCCTCACCTTATCTTTAGGTCTTTATACAACCATGTTGTATAATATAAGCCCTAACTCGTCTTAAGATTCAGAGGTTGTCGTTCGTCACGACCTAAATCCTCACATCTTCCAGGCTATTTGTGTGATTGTTTCACACGAATGTTAGTCCTAAATTAATAAAATTGACAAGATGAAACACCTAAATTTTTCTCTATAAAACTGAAGCCAAACAATAGGATAGCTTGGGAAGTCACCGAGGTTCTCCTCTGGATCCATGACATCCCCTAATTCTTCCTCCTTTGGATTCCAAAAGCAAAATGCTTCAAATTTGAGCCAATCCCATTTCATACGTCACTTTCTGATCTCGTTGAACAGTCCTATCCTTTTGAAATTCTTGAAGATAATATTTCCTAATTTTTATCGAAAGTTTTCTTAAGTGGCTTTGGTCATTTAAGATGCTTTGGTCTATAGGGGTTTGCCCTTATAGGAAACTTTTTCGAAACCAGCTTAATATAAAACCTATTTAATTCTTTATATTAAATAGGAGAAACCTATTTAATTCTT
>NW_018164726.1:118334-126942 GCF_001263595.1 Phalaenopsis equestris | reverse complement strand
GCAAATAAAAAGACCAAACGGACGTCATATATTTCTCAATTTATTTGATCGAGCCTCATCCTTAAGTCTTGTGTTTATCCTTTGAGATAAATACAGGGTTTGAGGTATAGCGCTCTTTCATTTAAAATATGAAAAATATGGGGTCAGTTTGATTTCATATTTTTCTAAACTTAAATCTATATGTAAATTAAAATGTACTTCCAAAGCGGGCGACGGGATTTTGATTCCGGTGATCGACAGCTTCTTACGGGCAACTCCTCCAACCAAAATAGTATCGATAGCTTCTCGCGACTCTGCTAGGGAAAAGCTACTCTTTCCATTTAAATCAGGAAAGTGCTATCTTCATAGATTGGTAATGTGTCAATGTCCCTCTTACGCCAAATTACTCTTCTTCCATTGACATACTTTACCCATTTATATCTTCGGAAAGTACGACCAACTCTTTGGACTTCAGGAATGCGCTTGTTCAATCACCTTTGAATAGAGGGGTTCACGAGGCCATTAAGGACTCTTTAAATCTTCATGTGAGGTCGGACCCCAATAAGTGTGTTGGTTGGCGGGATCTCGGCGTCGGAGTTGACCGAGAAAAATGAAGAATAAGAAGAACGAAATAAAATAATGAAATTAAAAAAAAAAAATCTAATTTTCTATTTTGCAAATTAAATCAAATTTTTTTGTGTTGTGCGCGCTTTAAAATTTTCTTATATAAATTAAATTTTTCTACTTTCAAATTAACTTCTTACTAAAAATTTTAAAAAGTCCCCACAAACTAAAATTTACCCGATCTACAGACGAACCTCTGTAAATTTTCAGTGCTTGCACTAAAGATTACAAGGTTTTGGTCATATTGCTAAACCCAAAACTTTTTATTTTAAAGCTACTGCAATGGCCTACCTAACGCTGACCTTTTCGTGCAACTTGCCGACAAGCAATGAAGCCCACAACGTTGCCCCCACCATTAAGTTCGAACCTAAATTTGAAGACCTCGAGGTTATCCTCGAAATAGCTCCGTTTGTCGTGATGAAAGTCACCGCTCCAAAAATTCAGGAGCCGTCTTCTAAATTTGACTTGAACTATCTTCAATACTTTCCTTCTTTTAAGAAGGCTAAGATTGTTGATGCCGCCGTGGCACCTACCAAGCCTGTTGTCCCCACTGTTGCTAAGGGGAAAGAAGTAATGATTGTTGAGAATCCGATTGAGGGATTAACTGTCCCACCACCTGTGTTTGAGAAATCAGGTTGGGTTCAAAGACTGCACCGCTAACCCAAACCTGAAGGAGAAATCGTAGAAGGAGAGTTTTGGGGGCGACTAAAGCTTTGGCTCCTAAGGAAGTACCTACTAATGAAGAGCCTCACCAAGACGAGTTTGAATTACCGAAAGTATATCCACTTCTGCGAGGAAGTAGATTCCATCCTTTAATGGATACCAACCGGTATGAGAGTATCCAGAAAATTGCCATTACATTACCATCACTTCATGGATAAGGTGTGGAGAGAAAGAAGTCTACTCCTATCACTCGAGTCAGTTCAGTTTTTCAAAGGCTAGCCATCAAAGAAGGCTGTTCTGTGAGTTAACTACTTAAATGAGTGGGACATGCAATATCCCCTCACATGAAGAAAGAAATTTTAAAGGGCGTTAGATCCACCAAACAATCACAAAAGTTAACTGATCCCTAGATACTCAATGCTTATGCACAGTATAAAAATAGTTCTAATGGTATTTTCCACTTATATTTTCTTATTTTGCAACAAAACCAAAAACTTGATTCTGAAGAAAAATAAGAATTTAAATTCTTAATTTATATATATTTATATTATGATACTACACAAGTATACATATCGTTATCAAGTAATATAGGACTTTTTGATTAATAGGTATAGGAATTTTGTTGTGGATGTATGCATATTGTGTTATGCCAAATATGAGCAATAATATTCTTTACCCTTACTAGAGATGCTATAAAGGACATTGATAAATTTAAAGTTTGAATAGTTTTGAAGACCGGCTGGGCAGGGAATATACTAGTTCTCACTCTAGAGTTCTCTCGATTCCTTTCACATGGGGGCTAACGTCCCGTATAACATATCAAAACCTAAAATAATAAACTTAGTTGGGGGCTTTAACATGTTACTTTAAGGTCCTCTAACTCTACACCCATCAATGATAATTTCCCTATTAATATGCACTCAATCATATGAAATACATTCCCATTCACACAACCTCATGTGATTCGTTCCAATTGTTGACTGAGACAATACCAGCTCGGTTCTTACATGCTCTCACAATAAATTTTAACATCTGGATTGGTCAAATCAAGAAGTAAATGAAGTGCATGGATTTAAATCATCACAACTTCTTCCAACATTAAAGATCAATACTCTCCACAACTTCCATCCATAACTTAATTACTTATCATTTTAAGAAGAAAGATAACGAAAACTACTCAGAATCCATGGAGAAAACAAAACCACAGTTTAGTTTAAAAGAAGAAATCATTGTCAAACCAACAACAAGTCTCAATTAAAACCAAAAGTAGTCTAAAACAAAAAGTTAAAAA
Organism: Phalaenopsis equestris; assembly: GCF_001263595.1. Classification (NCBI taxonomy): domain Eukaryota; kingdom Viridiplantae; phylum Streptophyta; class Magnoliopsida; order Asparagales; family Orchidaceae; genus Phalaenopsis; species Phalaenopsis equestris. The sequence continues at coordinate 124,385 of NW_018164726.1, read as the reverse complement.
CTTATCTCAAGTCCTCCACCAAAATCTTGAGGTTCCTTTGAATCTCTTCTCTTTTGCAATCACTCAAAACAAAATAATAAAAAGGATAAAGTAAATAAAAAGTGGTTCCTAAAAATCTCTTCGAACTAACTCCCTAGAAAAGAACTTTCAAAACTTGCCAAGATTTTCAGGACTCTTTTCTAAGTCCTCTCTTCTTTCTTTTATAGTTTTCTAAGAGGTTACTTGGGATCTCTTCAAAATGTGTCTTGATTTGATGTATTTGCCCAAGAGATGCATCCTTTCATGATAATTTTCGCTCATAGTGGTTACAACTACCTATTAAGCCAATGGGAGCCTCAAAAACCTCTTTGAAATTTGTGAAAACCGATTTTACTCATCTAGTAAATGCCACTGGCGCTTAAGTGCGGGGTCTCGGCACTTAGGCGTGGCCTTCTCTGTTTAACCGACGCTTAGGTGTCAGATCTGGTGCTTAGGCATCAAAACTCTTTTGCACAATTTTTCACCTTTTTGCTCCAAGTTTGATCCTTTTTCACTCCTTTAAGCATTTTTTCCTTTTTTACTTGTATCTACAAGAAAAACACAAAAATTCCTTCCATTAAAGCATAAAATCTCAAAAATAGGTATAAAAATGTTTCTAAAAACACTATATATTTTAGGTATATCAAAATCCTCAAAACTTAAAATGTTACTTCTCCTCAAGTGACACTTCAATCTTTAAAAACTAAATATATATGATATGTATATGAGTTTCTTTAGGAGTTACTAAAATTTAGATTTAGAAATTTAGTAGTCCAATTTAGAAAAAATAAATAGTAAATGAGACCAACTTAAAATTTGAAAATTTTTAATGTTAAGAACTATGAAAATATGAGTTCCTATCTAAATAAGAAATATTGTAAGTTCTCTAAAATTAGATTTTATTCCTTTTATTTTCTCTACTTAAAAATTTTTTATTAAAAATAGTTTCACTTAATATATTATATTTATAAGCTTAAGATTTTATCAAGTCTTTTACTTTAAAAAGAACAAATGTAGAACCAATTCTTGATTAGGCACTAATCCTCAAGCTTCTCCTCTCTTTTATTTCTTTTCTTTTCTTTATTTTCTTTTTCTTTTATTTTTATTTTTCTTTTTTTTTTTAGGCAAGGATTACTATATCTGGATAGGACTTTAATGATTTTGAATTCCACATCTCCTTTCTTAAAGTAAAGTCTTGATATAAAACTTTTACATATAAATATAATAATAGTTTTGAAAATAATTTTAATAAAAGAAATTTATGTAAATTTCTTACTCATTTCTAAAATCAAATTTTTCTTCTCTAGTATAACTTCATATACATAATCAAATTTTCTTTTAACAAATCAAATTCACATGTAGCACATTTGAGAACAAATAAAATTCCAGTTTTTAAAATATTCAAATAAAATTCCAGTTTTGAAAGTATTTTTCATCCCCCCAAACTTAAATTTTTAACAGATTAAACAGTTTATTATTAGATATGTAAGAGGAATGAAAATTTAAAAATACGATGCTAACAGGAATTTTAAACCCTAATTATACAAGTATAAAACTAAAGACAGGAGTAAAATTAATTTTTGCTCAAATTTTATATATTTTATTTTAGTTTAACATGTAGAGATTCAATAGATTTCTAAACAGTGGGTATAAAAACAAACAATACACTAACATGATAAAAGAAAAATACAGGGCAGCAGTTTCTGAATTTCAAGTTTTAGATCCAAGCTAGCAAGATTTTCTACTTTATAACAGATATGAAATTAAGTTAAGTTGTAAACTAACTAAATCATAGTACTAAACACAAAACAATAGCTACTACCCTAAAATTTAAAAATAAAATATTAACTACCACAAACATCATAATAATAATAAAACATAAAAGTCCAAAACACAACATAGTCCAAAACAACACACAAATGCAAATGTAGCAAGCTCAGACCACAAAGTTCACATCATATTCCAATCATAAAATGAATCTCTCAGCTCTACTATTCTTCCTCAGAATCACCGGAGTACCATTTCTCTGCAGACTCATAATTAGAATATCGAGGATATGGAGGAAATTGCACTAATGGTTCACTTCTAATCAAGCTTTCCAAAGATGAGTGGAATTTCTCTCCATAATCATTCTTCCTTCTATTATAACTATTAGTATGATCTACAAAACGCTCAAAATTTTATTCCTTATCAGCGGTAAAATTGATATTGTCCATCATCTTCTGCAATAACTCATAGTGAGTCTTGGTATCACCTCTAAATGTAGAAGCACGAGAAGTAGATGATCGTGATGAAGATGCAGGAAAGGGAGATGCACCAGATGTCTCTAATCCATAACTCCTAGAAAATCCTCCTCTCCTGTCAAAAATTCAATGCTTAGAATAAGTCTTCCCATTAACCTTCATAATGGGCTTTAGAGGTAACAGAACTTCCTCCCAACTATCATACTTCACTCTAGCCTCCTCGCATAATAAAAATATCAAGGAAGGAAATCCCACACCTGCAGTAGTAGCAGCTGTAGCTGAACTATTGATAGTGTGATAGATCAAAGCCCCAATGTTGATGGGATTTCCCTCCTGAATACAATAATTCAACGTCACTCTCTCTCTGGTCACTTCACTGAGATGATTGGTCGGAAGCCAGGCCTTTGAAGGTGCACATAACTTTGAAATTGGGAAATTTACTCTCCTATCATTGGTAATCTTCCAATGTCCTCTCCCAATAGTCAAGTATGAAATAACCTTATCTAACTCTACTTCAGCAGGACTATAATTTGCTTAAAAACATAAAGTCTCTGGTGGTAAATGGTAAAACAAGTTGATTACCTCTTGAGTAAAAAATACCAACTTCCCTCAAACCATAGCTCGATCGTCTTCAGCCTATGAGAGTTTTTCATAAAACTCCTTTACAATAGAAATCACTGCGACGACAGAGAAACAACATAACTGTTCCCACTGTCGGCGGACTATCAGGTCTTTTACTTCTCCACCCACCTAGACTCTTAAAACATCGCTCCTAAATCAATTTTCGTGACTGTAGAGCATCACTATATCGATCCTGAGCTTTTGAACTGAAAAATTTGCTCGAATTGAATGAGCTCTTTCCTCTACTCCTTTTCATTCTTGGTGACATTCTACAAATTTGATAAATTCCAAAAATAACTTTAAAAATCAAGTTTAAATCACTAAACTAAACTTCTAAAAGCACTAACTAAACTTCCCAAGCAATTTTCATAGATTTTCTTCACTTTTTACCATGAATAGTAAACTTTCAAATTCTTCCAAATGTGCTTAAAATATATGGTGAAAATCCAAAATTTTTTCATAGAAGTAAAGCTCTTACCTTAAGGAACTTGGATATAGCAAATCTCACTCTATTCCACCAAGAAATCTTCAAATTCCACTTACCTTAGCCCTTAAAATTGCGAACTTGAGTTTGGGAAGGATAGGAGGTGCTAAAAATGGTATTTTCAGACTAAAAATTCACTTTTAACCATTCGTGAGTCGGTTTTCGTGAACTGGCGCTTAAGCGCGGGTAAGTGGCGCTAAAGCGCTTGCCTCTCGGGTTGGCTCGCACTTAAATGTGAGATGTGGCGCTTAGGCGCCATTGCACAATTTTGGAAATTTTTAATTTTAAGTAAAATGCACTATTAGCTTAAGTAAACCACCCTTAAATGGTCTCATAGCACTTCAATGACTATTTGTACTTCCAATAACTCCTTTCCTCTCAAAATTCTCCATAATAATTAACTCAATTCAAGGCTAAAAATAACACAAATTTTCACAAAAAACAAACTTATATTAATTCACAAACAAATACAAACACATTTAACACTTAGTTCTCTTTCCAAATAGTCTTGGATTCCAAATTAGTTCTCTTTCCAAATAGTCTTGGATGAGAAAATTTCTCAAGTACAAAACAATCAACACATATTTTACAACTAAACACATAAGTGAAACAACAATTAACACAAGACATAAACATTAACACACTTAAAAACATGACTCAAAACACACAATTCCTAACACTTAACTTAATGTCATTCTTCATTAGAAGGAATGAATTCTTAAGGGCTTAGTAACGACTTAGGCTAAATTTAGTTTCATTTAAATAAGGATTAGAAAAGTAAGCATCATTGAAGATTAAAACATCTTTCAGACACTACAAGCCCAAGTTAAAATTTGGCTAAGTTTCTTAAACTTCTTTTTTTAAGGGTCTTCACCCACTTAACTCTTAAATTGAATCACGAGTGATAATTACCCTATTCTTAGGGATAATTGAGACATCAATGCTCACTGAGCACTAAGGATATTTATATGATGAATTATTAAGCAACATAATAAGTTTAAAAGAACTCAGGATTTTCCACCAGGCAGTGAGAGAGTAGCACGGACCTGCTTCTTTCTCTAGATCTGTTGGATACCTCGGAGGTTTACCAAACTTAATATGTTTTTCTTGATAAAATCATCCTTAATCGATCAAATAGGGACTCACCAAGTTATGACCTAGAGTTAGGTAGGTCACGAAACTTTACTTTTACGTTTCATATAAAATGCCCTGACATGCATATTGAGTTTTAGGTGGTGGAACGAGAAGACTCGTCAGGTACGCTTTTACAGTTTTCAACATTATCTTTCTTGTACTTTTATGTTATACTTTTATGCTTACACAAATTTGTATGCTAAACAACGATGTCACCCTCGATGTCACCCGCATGAAAACTAAAACTATTAGGATAGCCACAAAACCAAAACCAAAACTAAAATTAAAATCAACTAAGATAAAATTCACCGCCACAACATTCAAAATATAAAACAACTAAAAATTTAATCACAAACATCATACAAAACTACAACTTCAACTAAATTAAAACATCTCTATCGGATGATCGGGAATTCCTTGGAGGAGGTAACCTACAGTTGCTAACGAGGCTTCCCACGGTCTAAATGAAATTATGAAACTCATTAAGTTGAGTTTTGTATGTTCATTTGGACTAAGTGAATCCAATAGAAAATGGTGGTGTCGGAATGAGGGAACCGTAGGATCCTAACTGGTGTTGCTCTAATCAACTTTAACATGCCCCCATAAAATTTAAAGAACTACAACCATAGGCCCACCTGATTTGACATCATAACTTGACACACTAGAAAACTTAAACTCGTCACGGCAAGGAGGTTGGAGCTAGCATGGTGGGCAGTACAGCCATCTTCAAAAGAAAAACCTGTTCTCCCCAACTAAACCAAGCTTCCTTCCTTAGACTTAAACAACAAAGCCATAGGACTTCGATGTTGCTTTATTATGCAACGTAAATCCTCACCATATCTTTAGGCCTTTGCATAACCATGTTATACAATATAAGCCCTAACTCGTCTTAGGATTCTGAGATTGTCATTTGTCACGACCTAAATCCTCACATCTTCTAGGCTGTTTTTGTGATTATTTCACACGAATGTAAGCCCTAACTAATAAAATTCACAGGATGAAACACCTAAATATTTCTCCTCAAAAATGAAGCCAAACATTAGGATAGCTTGGGAAGTCACCAACGTTCTCCTCTGGATCTATGACATCCCCTTGTTCTTCCTCATTTGGACTCTATAATAAAATGTTCCAAACTTGAACAAATCCCCTTTCACACCTCTACGTCCGATCTCATTGAAAAGTCCTACCCTTTAAAACTCCTTGAAGATAATATTTTTTGATTTTTATCAAGAGTTTTCTTAGGTGACTTTGGTCATTTAAGATGTAATTAACTTTAGGGGCTTGCCCTTATAAGAAGCATGTCTGAACCCAACTTAACAAAAACCCTATTTAATTCCTTAAATTAAATTGTGGAACTTGTCGGCAAATACAAAGGTTTCGCAGACCAAATGGATGTTATATATTCCTTAGTTTATTTGATCGAGCCTCATCCTCAAGTCTTGTGTTTATCCTTCGTGATAGATACAGGATTTGAGATACATTGATCTTTCATTTAAACTATGAAAAATATGAGGTCAGTTTGATTTCATATTTTTCTAAAACTATATATAT
>NW_018164726.1:96828-118216 GCF_001263595.1 Phalaenopsis equestris | reverse complement strand
CAAGCTTTTCTCTCCATACAAATCAAGAAATATTATCTTCACTCATCGGTAATGTGTCCATATCCCTCTTGGACCAAATTACCCTTCTTCCGTTGGCATAATTTACCCATTTCTATCTTGGAAAAGTACGTCTAACTCCATGGACTTCAGGACTATCCGTTCAACCATCTTTAAACAGAGGGGTTCAGGAAGCCATTAAGGACTCTTTAAATTTTTATGTGGGGTCAGATCCCCAATAGGTGTGTTGGTGGACTAATTCCTCCTGGGCATTGTTTGCCACTAAATGTGTCTCGTACTGGATCCTAAAATACTTCACATGTCTCTTCCAAATTTGATTTGTCATTCTGTAAATTAAATAAAATCATGTTGGGTTGTGCGCACTTTAAAATTTTCTTATATTAATTAAATTTTCCACCTCTTGATTTTTCTTAAACAAAATTTTAAAATACCCATAAATTAAGACCCACTCGGTCCACAGGTCAACCTCTACTTTCAGTGCTTGCACTAAAAATTATGAGGTTTCGGCCATATAGCAAACCACGAAACTTTCTGTTTTAAAGCCTGCTGCAATGGCCGCTGCGATGGCCTACCCAACGCTGACCTTTTCCTGCAACCTGCCCACGAGCCACGAAGCCCGTAACGTCGCTTCTACCATCAAATGTGGAGCCAGATTTGAAGATCTCGAGGTCATCCTCGGGAAAGCCCCGTTTGTAGTGATGAAGATTGCCGCTCCAGAAATACAGGAATCATCTACAGAATTCAACCTGAACTGCCTTCAAGTCTTCCCTGCCTGCAAGAAGGCCAAAACTACTGTCGTCACGGCACCCGCCAAACCTGCTATCCCCGCTGCTGCTAAGGGGGAAAAAGTAATAATTATTGAGGATCCGACTGAGGGATTAATTGTCCCACCACCCGTGTTTGAAATTGGATCAAACTTAAGGACTGTACCACTGACCCGAACGCAAAAAAGAAATGATAACAGAAGGGTTCAGAGGGCCATCAAAGCCCAGGCTCTTGAGAAGACACGTCGAGGAGGAACCTCATCAAGATGAAGAAGGATTACTAGAAATTTATCCACACCTATAAGGGAGTAGATTCCATCCTCTGACGGATACCGATGGATACGATCCTCTGACGGATACCGATGGACACGAGAGTAACCAAAAAATCACCGCCGCATTACCACCACTTCATGAAAATGGTGAGGAGAAAAAGAAGTTCACTTCTATCACCCAAGTTAGTGCAGTTTTCAAAAGGCTAGCTGGAAAAGAAGGATGTTTAGTTAGCGAGTTACTTAAACGAGTGGGACATGCAATTTTCCCTCTCATGAAGAAGGAAATTTTGAAGGGCGTCAAGTCCGCAAGACAGTCTCACATGACAACTGGTGTGACACCTATTCGCATTCCCTTTTGGTTCCGTTTAGAGAACATAGTTGATATCGCAGTGATTACTACTGATTATACCGCCACCAGGACCGCAGATCGTCGACCTGTTAAGTCGAGACTGAGTTCGAAAATCTTACCCGTCACCCATTTTGAAGATATTCCTACAATCTCAAAGGCAAAGACAAGATGATTACCTGACAATGTAGCCAGTCTACACCACGGGGAGCATACTTTCCCTCGACATACCGATGTTTCTACTAAGACACCCCATCCTGATACATCATCGTCAAAAAAGAAAAAAGTATGAGTACCCAAGGTCCCTGCACTGATACAGTCAGGTAAGCCCGCGGGACAAGAACATGAAATGAAGTGAAGTTTTGAAATATCTATGATCATCGCAATAATCACCAGTGAGATGGAGGAACAACTACAGGATGTCCAACAGGGTCCTCTAGATCTTAAGATGATTCAATAATTGATAATCAAAGAAAAAGTTGAAAAGCTCAAAGTCAAAATTTTTGAGTTGGCTCGGGAACACGGAGTTTCCATCGATGATGATGATGAAGATTTTGACTATAATGACTACCTGGAAGAAGATTTCATGGATGTCCATGTTATCGAGACCAGGGCCACTGAATCTATGCGCGACGTTCAACCTTCTACTGAAGAGAATGCCGTAGATGATTTGTGTAGGGCTATCCTCCTAAGGGATGAACAAGTTACCTACTGGAGAAAAGAATTGAAGAAATGACTGCAGCCATGACCCCCATGGCCACTATTCAGGGGCAATCACAAGCGCCGCAATTGGCTTCTCCAAAGACCAATCAGGCGGAAATCATACACATCACAGATGAAAGAAGAGAGGTTGCTTCAACAAACAAAGAAGAGCAACATTGAAAGGATTCTCCATCAGGTGTTATACCAGAAAAGAAATTCAAGCAAATGGTTGAACAAGTGTTGGACGCCTTAACCCAATCTACGGGTGGTGCATTACTTTTAAAGGGTGGACCTTACCCAGAGGAATTTGATGTCGTGCCTTTCATCAAGGGTTTTGTGGCCCCGAACTTCAAGATATTTGATGGGACCAGGAATCCCAGAGAACATATAACACATTTCCAAGCCAGCTATGGAAACACAAGGAATAGTGAAGCTCTAATCTTCCAGCAGTTCGTTACCAGCTTGTTAGGAATTGCTTTTGACTAGTACGCTGACTTGCTCAACAGGTCAGTTAAAATATTTTTTGAGTTGGAACAGTTGTTTGTGAAAAGATTCACTAGGGTGTAACATCATGTGTCTATTAGAGAGCTCATGATGGAAAAACAAAAGCCTAGTGAAACTTTGGTGGACTATATTTTGAGGTGGAGAAACCTTAGCATGAAATGTGAACCTCAGCTACAGGAACCCCATGTGATTGAAATCCTAATCAAGAGCATTCATGGACCAGTTGCTTTCATGTTCAAGGGACTCACCATCAAATCCTTCAAGGAGCTACTCAGTAAAGCCAACAGTCTTCAGGAGGAAATCAAGCACATGGAACCATACGAAAATGCTAAGGTGACCAGAGTGTTAAAAAAAAACAAGAGTAGTAGCGACCGTCGACAAAGGAAAGTAGTCGATGAAGATATATGTAAAAGATCCTCGCAAGTCTTCATCGCAGTATGCTCAGAAACAGAGTTGTCAATCCAACCAGTGATCGCCTCAAGAAGGATCACCTCGAACAGGGGATAAGAAAATGTCCCAATCAGAACGACATAAAATGGTGTATTCTTTCAAAGATGAAGCTATACCTAAAATATTCATAAGCCTGATGATGAAGTCGAAATTCAGACTATCAGACCCGAAGAAGCCCAAAGAGTTGGGTAGGAGAAATGATCCAAATTATTTCCCATACCACCGGTTGCTCGAATACACTATAGAGGGATGCTTAATCTTTAAGGACTGGCTTTAGAGGAACCTTAAAGAAGGGAACATAACAATCCCGAAAGAATATTTAAGAGAACCTGAAAAAAGTTCCATAAATATGATTTTGGCCGAGCCAATCTCCCCAATTGATCTGTATACTAGAACAGATAGATGGAGTACAACTTGGGATGAACTCAAAAGGGTCCTCAATCAAATATATGATTCATCAAAATCAAAACAATCTTCTACATATACCAGAGATTCTGCATATATCAGAGAAGAAGGATGGAATTTGGTCTGGTGCAAATCATCCAAGAAAATACTGAACAAGATCCAGTCTGCATCAAAACAAGCCTCCATTCAGAGTCCGCAGCATACCAAGCCCGAGATGAAGTTTTTGCCAAGAAATCCTTCATCATCAAGGAAAAAGAAGAAAAAGAAAAGCATCACTACAAAGATTTATAGTCAAACGACACTACCAGATTAGTTGTCTTAGATTCGGGGAAGAAAATCCTCGAACACCTGACTTTGTATGATTATCTTTTTGTCCCTCCGTCCCTGTATGATTATCTTTTTGTCCCTCCGGGGTCTTATGAATATAATGATTATGATTTCAGCTACGTTTTAACTGTTTCTAATGATAGCATAACTGATTCTGACCAATCTAACTTCGATCTTAATCCCAAAAATGATCCTCAAATCGTACTCGAGTCTGATGAACTTGTTTTCAAGTCCAAAGAAGACATCAATGACGCCGCTTACAACAGCACCGGGAACAAGGAGGCAATTCTCAAGCACCACGGTACACCGCTTACCATCAACCTAGATCTTTCTGACAAAGAGGAAACACCAGAAGATCCAACAATGGTAGCTAAAGAAGAAGAAATCATGGAAGTTAACTTAAGAAGCGGAAAAGTGTTACCACCAAGAACAACTTCAATAGATAAAGGAAAGCAGATAATGACCTCAGAAGAGATACCTCCACCTCCACCAGTGAAAGAACTACACAGTCAAGCTAAAATTAGAGGATTATATAAAGTAGAATAAAACGAGCTAGCTCATCTTAGGAAGTTGTCGGCCCAATTAAGCATCTACAATGCTCTGATCCTATCAAAGGAGATGAGAGAGTCTCTGGTTACAACTTTGCTTGACCCAGAGATTTGCTTAACTCAGTTGGCCAGCACATCCTCAGATGAAATTTGTTCGTTGAAAGAACAGCCTGGGGTAACTGTTGCAGATGAAGACTTGCTACTCAGTACCACCGACCACAACCATCCACTCTACATCTCGGTCAACATCGACAGATTTGTGTTGTCGAGAGTTTTAGTAGATCCTGGAGCATCTCTTAACTTGATGAGCCTATGGACAGTGGCCTATCTGGATATTGAAGCTCAAGAGCTTACGACCGATAAAATGATGTTAAAAGGATCCAACCAAAAGGGAGAAAGAGCCCTTGGATAAATTACATTACTTATGATGGTTGGAGAACTCGTGGCAACCGCTAAATTTCATATCATCGATGTCGAGACCTCTTTTAATGCTCTACTGGGTCAACCATGGATTCATGAGCACAACATGGTTCCATTATCCTTACACTAATGCATCAAGTACTGCAAATATGGTCAAGAAAATTTCATCAAAGGAGACTTACAACCACTTTCAGTGCATGAAGTTGGTATCCATGAAGATGCTGCCTACCACACGTCTCCAAAGAAAACGGTCTTCTCTCGTCAAATTGCCACAAATAAAAATGAAGATTTGAAAAAATCACAAAGAGGAATCCATTCAACTCCACTTCAGCGATTTTCCACCACTCCCTTACAACGAGTTGGCGGAGGTTCTCTTAGTTCGCACACCCGAGGTCGAGGCCGGGGACGTGGACGAGGAAGAAACAGTTTAATTGTTGAACAGACTAGGTCAACTATCAACATTGATAATGAAGACAGTTTTGAAGATGAAATAATGATGACAAAATAGAAGAAACCTCGATACGAGATATCCTGAGAAGATAGAGAGAAGAATGAATATAAAATAATGTATGATTGGATAAACCACTATGTGAATGCTATGATACTTACTTCGATTCTCCCTCAAAAGGTCGAGAGTTTAGAGGTCAAGGAAGTCCATAGTGTTGGTTCAAAGTCGATCAAATTTTACAGTGCTTCTACCTCTACTGAGCTAGAAAAACATGCAAATTTGGATGATGATTCTAATGAATTAATGGAATTACCTTCTGGTTACTTTTTTTTCCTTGTGTTCAAAAGTTAATTCAACAGGGAAACTTACCAAAACAAATGCCAAAGATGAATTCCAACATTTTAAAAAAATATGGAATCTTAAAACTCAAACTCCCAACTCAAAAGAGGGTCTCAGATTTGGTACAGTTGGACTAGTCAATGATTCTAAATTTTGGTGAGTGTCAGAACAAGATTGCCTCGATATAGAGGATAACTCTATTGATGAACTAATAGAAGATGCTCCGCCAGAATTTGAGGAGGAAATTAAATCTACAATTGATGAATTGACAGCGATTAACCCCGACCTACATTTATAAGTTCTCTACTCAATGAAGAAGAACCTTTAGAATTGATCAAACTATTAACAAAATTCAAAGATTGCTTCACATGGAGCTACGATGAAATGCTAGGACTATCAACAAAGGTTGCAGTACAAAGGTTGCAGTTCATAAACTTTCAGTCCATAAACATGTGGTGGGCAATAATATAACTCTAGTAAAACAAGCTCCCAGGAGAATGCGCCTCAAAATAAAACAAGTCATCGTTGAGGTGAAGAAATTAATAGACGCTAACTTTGTAAAAAAAGAACAACACCCCACATGGTTAGCTAACATTGTACCTATTAAGAAGAAACATTTCTGTAGACTTCAGGGATTTGAACAAAGCATGTCTAAAGGACGAGTTTCCACTACCAATTCCAGAAATGACGGTGGATATCACTTCAACACACAAAATTTTCTCCTTCATGGACGGATCATAGGGATACAACCAAATCAAGATGGCTCCCGAGCATGCAGTAATTATAGCCTTCAAAACACCAATTGGAATTTTTTGCTACACAGTAATGTCGTTCGGCCTAAAGAATGTTGAAGCAACATATTAGTGCGCAATGACAAAGATTTTTGATGACCTCATCAATAACCAAGTAGAATGCTACGTGGATGATTTGGTCATCAAAAGTAAATAAAAAATAGACCATTTGTACTATTTGAGGATCGTGTTTGAACGGTTACGATGATATGACCTTGAAATGAATCCATTAAAGTGTGCCTTTGGCGTTACTTCTGGGAAATTTCTAGAATTCGTTGTCTTTCATCGAGGAATCGAGATCGAACCGGATAAAATTAAAGCTATCTTGGAAATGCCTCCTCCTAAAACCTTAAAACATTTACGTTCCTTCCAAATAAAGTTGGCATATATGAGACGCTTTATTTTTAATCTCCTAGGTAGGTGTCAGCCTTTCTCAGCATTAATTAAAAAGGACACCAAATTCGTTTGGGAAGAGAAATGCCAGTGGGCCTTTGAGGATGTTAAACAATATCTAATGACACCTCCTGTTTTGGCAGCCCCTATTCTAGGGAAAACATTGATACTTTATACCGCGGCCTTATACGATTCTCTCGGAGCCCTGGTAGCCCTTAGCCCAATTTAATGATGAGGGTAAAGAAAATGCACTCTACTACTTGAGTCGTCACCTAATACCGATGGAGATAAGGTATCCACCTATTGAGAAGCATTGTTTGGCGATAATTTTTGTCACTCAAAAGCTTAGACATTATATGCTTTCTCATAAGATTACCCTAATCTCGAAAGTTAATCTGTTGCAATATCTGATGATCTGACCAACACTCTCTGGATGTTTAGCAAGATGTTCAATGATCTTATTGCAATTTGATATAAATTTTGTTCCCCTCCGTGCTATCAAGGGACAAATACTAGCAGACTTTCTCGTTGCACACCCAATGCCAGCTAGGTCCTCTCTCAACGACGAGTTACCAAACGAGCAAATACTACAACTCAGGTGCGCAACATTGGGAAATGTACTTTGATGGCACTTTGTCAGCCAAAAAAAAAAAGAATCAAGCACAGCTATACCATGCAAAGCAGGGATCAGTTTGATCTTTATCACGCTAGATAAGGGAATGTTGAGGTTCTCATACCACCTGACAGAGTCGTGCACCAACAATGAAGCAGAATATAAAACTTTAATCACCGGGTTAGAAGTGGCAATCTCAATGGATATAACGAACATTTCCATTTATGGCGACTCTCAATACGTCATTCAGTAAGTCACCGGACAATACAAAATTTTGAAACCAAGACTAGCAGAATATCATCGACACGTGATGAAGCTGCTGGAGCAGATCCCCGATGTGATTTTCTACCAAATTTTTATGGGATATAATGCCCATGTCGATGCTCTAGGAAAACTCGCTAAGGAAATGACATGTCCTCCGGAGGATTCCATTGAAATCACAATACAAGGAAGATATGTCTTGTCTCAAATCAACCTTGAAACTTTACACAAGCTCGGAAAAGAAGAAACAATAAATACGATTGCAAACATCAATGAAGATTGGCACAAGCCATTAATAGAATATTTGCGTACTGGAAAGCTGCCAGAAGACAAGTCTGAAGCACATCATATCACAAGAAGGGCCATGTCTTACGCCCTGGTGGGAAACGTTCTCTACATACCAGATGTGGCTCCAGATGTGGCTACGGTGTTTGAACAAAGCCGAAGCACAAAATATTATCAAAAAAGTACATGTCTGACTGTTTGGCGCTCATCAGTCAGGGCCGAAGATCAACATAAAAATCAAAAGAGTCGGATATTATTGACAAGCAATGATGTCCAATTACAAGAATACAACCGGAAAATATCACCAATTCCAAGTGCATGGGGTGGTCTTACACCATTCTTCGAATGTGTTATACCCAACTATTGCCTCATGGTCATTTGAGTGTTGGGGCATGGACATAATAGGTTCGATAGACCCACCATCTTCCAAAGGACACAGGTTTATACTTGCCGCTACAGATTACTTCTCCAAATGGGCTGAGGCAGTACCTCTTTGAGAGGTTACAACACAGCATATCCTCCAATTCTTCAAAAGCCAAATTTTCTACCATTTTAGAGTACCGCGAAGAATAATTTCTGACAATGGGACAACTTTCAAAAGCACCAAAATCAATAATTTCGTCAAAAGACACTGGATAGATTGGAGATACTTTACGATTTACTATCCCAGAACAAATGGTCTGGCTGAAGCCTTCAATAAAACACTGGTATAGATTTTGAAGAAAACACTGGATGAAAATAAAAGGGATTGGCACAACAAACTATTAGAAGCCTTGTGGGCCTACCAGACAACTTTTAGGACTCCCACTAAGTATACACCCTATATCTTCGTGTACGGGTCCGAGGCCGTGCTACTGCTAGAAATCCAGACACCATCTTTTAGAGTTGTTGTTGCCAACCAACTCACAACAGGAGAAAGTACAAAACTCGGACTTGAAGAACTGGAAATTTTTTAGGAACAATGACTAGAAGCAGAACAATAGTTGTAGCTTTACCAAGCGAAGATGGTACAAGCCCATGATAAATTCGTCCGCCCAAGGACATTCAAAGTTGGTGATCTCGTACTTGTGCTCAAAAGAACTCTTCTTGCACGCCGCAAAATAGGTGGAAATTTAAACCAACTTGGGAGGGACCATTTGTTGTTGAAAAGGTCTACACAGGAGGAGCCTACCAGTTAGTGGACTTCCGGGGCGAAAGACCTATGTTACCAATAAATGGACGATACCTGAAAACCTATTACGCAACCTAATGTCGCTTACCTTTGCTTTCTTTGAAACTTTGAAACTTTGATTATTTTGGGGTTATCTATGTGGCCAAATGTCTATGATCGAGTTTAAATTTTGTAATTAACCTCAATATAATGAAAATCTTGAGAAAAATTTTAAACTTCAAATTTTCTCCTTCTACTTCCACTAAATTAAACAAAATTCATACATAAAATAAATAATTATCTTCACCAAAACAAACTAAAATTTACTTTAATAAATACTTTGTTTTGTTCTCGTTCATGCCAAGTTCAACCCACTGATAATTTTTCTGTCTTCTACAGAAAAATGTCGGAACAGAGGCTGATCTTCGCTTTCAAGGATGGTTGGAGCCTCGCACTGAATGAGGAAATAGCGCTGCTGGGTGGCACCCTAGACTTCAACATGGACTTTAACCAAGTTGATATGTACTACGAAGGTCCTCTGATGATTGTAGTCAGCTGCCGAGAAAAGGAGCAGGGAAAGGAAGGGATTGCCTTCACTGCTGAGGGTGGCCTCCAAAGACACCTTCACTGCTGAGGTTGGCCGCCAAAGACAATACATCACTTAAAGGAAAGAACTTGATGATAGTGCAGGACCCGAGGGAGGGGCCCAGCCTTCTTGCATCCATGAGAGCTACACCAGCAGGAGGCTTAGTAGCCGCCAACAATGAACAACTGCCAGACGCTTCGCTTCGCAAGACTCAGCGCAGAAATGCAAGTTGCAGAAAATAAAGGGCTTTTCTACGGGAAGAACGCATACCTCTGAAGGAAGCAAACAACTCACTCACCCCTATTCCTGAGGGCAATATCTATGATCTAGACATGAAAGAGACTTCTTCCACCCTACCCGCCACAGATCCCTACCCGCCACAGATGAAGAACCGAGGTTCATCACAGAGCCAGAGACACCTTCAGCTTTAGATGCCTTATGCACGGGTTGCCCGACGTGCTATGTCGAGATACCTGCAAAGAAATTAGCCAAAGGAGCATTTGTAGAATGCCCGGACGGCAATGTCCTACATCTACAATGCTACAGTACATTGAAGGAATTACCTCCACCACCGACGGGTCTCAAACCGCAAATTTTCTGATGGATGAGCCATTCGTCCCACTGGGGATAGATGAGTGTATACCATGGAGTCCAGGGTCTTACAACCCTTTAGATGTTGAATCACATGCTTAAGATGAGTTAGCGCCAGTTTGGGTTCCTGGAAATGTCCAGATGGAAGAATGCCTGCGACAGTTTCCGACTCCTAGCACGATGGAGTACTTTAAAATAAGCAAGGTGAATAAAAGAGAATTTGAATTCTATGAGGAAGTCTAAGGAAGATTTGTCAACATACTGGAAGGCCTGGAGCTGTATACCAGGGTATTCTCTAAAAGTGACGAAAGAAGTATTCCTGACGACATCTTTGACTTGAGAGATAGAGGCCGAGCAGGCCTTCTCATGGAAAGAACATACTCTGAGCCGAAGAAATGGATGAGAGAAAAATGAAGAATCACCGTTAGTGCCACTGCTGTTATAATTTTACAAATGACAGATAAGGAAATTCGCCGAGGATCCTAAGACATGACCAGGTAGATCCACTACCTCCTATAATAAAGTGGATGATCAAGAGGATGGTCAGATGGAACATGCCCTCAGCTACCTGCATATATAGACCACCACAATTTGATCAATAGTTACATCATCAACATATATGACGAGGGTGATTGCATCCCTCCCCATATAGACCACCACAATTTTGTAAGGCCCTTCTGTACGGTCTCATTCATGAGCAAAAGCAATTTATTATTTGGAAAAAAATTGACATTGTCGGCCCTAGCGAGTTCAGAGGAGCTATAGAGATTCTGCTGCTAGTTGGTTCAGTTTTGGTCCTGAAGGGAAACGGGGCACATGTCGCCAAGCACTGCATCCCATGGGTGCGACACCGTAGGGTGTCCTTAACCTTTCGTATGATGGACAACAGCAAAGTACCATACAAATTTCAGCTAGACCCAGAACTAGAAGAACTGCTACCGTACGAGTTATGAGAGGGTTGTACCCTTAAGTACATGTGAAGGGAACTCTTGATCTGGAGCATGGCTTAGAAGGTCTGATATAAGGAGCTCGTCATACATGATACAAATGTTCAAAGGGTTCAATTTTTTTTACAGTAACATGATATATATCAAACATACCCAGCCTACGATGTATACATAGCATGAGATGTTTTGGATGTACTTTGATATGGACTATATATTGTATCTCTTTAAGGCGTTAGCCTATGTTTGATCTGTGACATCTTGATTGGAGCAGATTAATGAAGAGTTCTCTAAAAAATGTGCCTTTTTGTCAATTTCCTTTTTGCGCGATGAATGGAAGCCACGAACCATGCGTTGGTTTAGAATTTCAATGAAGGAAAAACGAAACAACGAACCTTTAACAATAAAATAAAACTCAAACAAAAATAATCACAAATGAACAAACAACAAAAAAAAATACTTTTAAAAATCAACCAACTAAAATTAAAATTTTAAGGACATATTTTGAAAAATTAAATGTAATAAAAACAACAAGAAAAGAAAATGAATATGTTTAGTGGATTCTCTCTGTTTCGGAGTTTCTTACTCTTTGTGTGCGCAGCACAATCATCTTTATCTGCATTAACTCTCTTCACAACTCCATGGAATTTCACATTCTGCACAAAGCCCCACAAAACTCTCCAAATCTTCTTCAACAAAATCAACATTTTCACATAACACATTTCTGCAAATTCAACACAATAAACTCTTTTTGAGAATTGTCCCTATATTTCAATTCTCGCATTTTCGAATCAATACCTAAATTCTGATTCACTACCTGTGAGGTCGTTACCTAAATTTTGACACTCTTCTAAGAATTGTCCTTATATTTCAATTCTCACATATTTGAATCAGACCTATGTTTCTGATTCACCATATTTGAGGTCAGTACCTAAATTCTTACACTCTCTTCTGAGAATTATCCCTATATTTCAATTCTCACATATTTGAATCAGTCTTATGTTTCTGATTCGCTATATTCAAGGTCGGTCCCTAACTTCCGACTCCCTTTTTGAGATTGATACCTAAATTTCAATTCTCATTTCCAAATCAGAACCTATATTCTGATTTCTTCACGTATTTTCATATTCTATTCACATATTCACCACAAATTTACATGTTCGAATCTACATATTTTCTGCATAGGGAGATATAATTTCTCATCACCTCTTGAGTTAGATGTAAGTCCCAGTGCTTTCCTTCCGAACATGATCGACATATTTTCCCGCTACCACTTGAGATGGATGTGAGTCACGGCGCTTTCCTCCTCAATGTAGCAGCTATTTTCTTTTTCACCTCTTGGGTTAGATGTGAGTCCCAATGCTTTTTTTCCTAACCTGATCGATATATTTTCTAACTACCACTTAGGTTGGATGTGAGTCCCAGAGCTTTCCTCCTCAATGTAGCAGATATTTCTCTCGTCACCTCTTGGATTGGATGTGAGTCCCAATGCTTTCCTTCCTAACGTGATCGATATATTGTCCCTCTACCTCTTAAGTTGGATGTAGCCATAGCGCTTTCCTCCTCAATGTAGCTGATATTTTCCTCATCACCTCTTAGGTTGGATGTGAGTCCTAGTGCTTTCCTTTCTAACGTGATCGATATATTTTCCTGCTACCACTTGAGTTGGATGTGACTCACAGCGCTTTCCTCCTCAATGTAGCAGATATTTTCTTCGTAACCTCTTAGGTTAGATATGAGTCCTAGTGCTTTCCTTCCTAACATGATCGACATATTTTCTTGCTACCACTTGGGTTTGATGTGAGTCCCAAAGCTTTCCTCCTCAATGTAGCTGATATTTTCCTCGTCACCTCTTAGGTTGGATGTGAGTCCCAATGCTTTCCTTCCTAATGTAATCTATATATTTTCCCGCTACCACTTAGAGTTTGATGTGAGTCAAAACGCTTTCCTCCTCAATGTAGCAGATATTTTCTTCGTCACCTCTTGGGTAAGATGTGAGTCCCAGTGCTTTCCTTCCTAACTTGATCAATATATTTTCTCGCTACCTCTTGAGTTGGATGTCTTGAGTTGGATGTGTAAGTTGGATGTAGTCACAGTGCTTTCCTCCTCCATGTAGCTGATATTTTCCTCATCACCTCTTAGGTTAGATGTGAGTCCTAGTGCTTTCCTTCCTAACGTGATTGATATATTTTTCCACTACTGCTTGAGTTGGATGAGTCACAGAGCTTTCCACCTCAATGTAGCAGATATTTTCTTTGTCACCTCTTGAGTTGGATGTGAGTCCCAGTGCTTTCCTTCCTAACGTGGTCGATATATTTCCCCGCTACCTCTTGAGTTGGATGTGAGTCCCGGAGCTTTCCTCCTCAACGTAGTAGATTTTTTCTTTGTCATCTCTTGGGTTGGATGTGAGTCCCAGTGCTTTCCTTCTTAATGTGACATATATATTCTCCATGTCACATGTCAGTTTGAATATAACTCCCCAGTGGTAACTCGAACTAGTATAGTCCTTTCTTTTTGGCGTAATATCCTTAATGGTTGCCATCTTCTACACTGTTGTTACCCTTTTGAGTCGGATGTGAGCCTTTGTGCTTTTCATCTCAATTCGGTCCTCCCACACAATCCTATTCTCCAAAATTATCAATGTTAAAATCAAAATTAAATAATGAATTTGGAATCGAGTCCCCGCCTCAATCGTCAGTTTTCCCGACAGTTGTTTGTGAAGTCTCTTTGCTTTTCCCTAGCAGAGAGTATCTTTTGCTCCCTGATGGAAACAATTGTTACTCTATTCTACACTCCTTTTGGGTCTAATGACTAAGGGGTCTGTATTGGTTTTTTTGATCTTGTCGGTCAACGCCAATACACGCGGTGTGCTTGCCCAGCACACCACACCTTTTTGGGTTCATTTGTTGACCTCACTTTTAGTTGAGGTTTAGTTTTTCCGCTTTAGTAGCCTAAGGTCTAGCCATAGGACTTTCTTATTGACTATTCTCAGAAAACTAGAAAAGGAACCCTCACCATTAGAAATTTCAAACTCTTCTCTACTCAACTTGAAATTCCACATATTGGTACTAACCTCCAGCACTTAGTAGGTGGGGTCATTATGGGGGAACTCAAGATGAGTCACCCTTAGGACTGCTAGACCTTAGGGTTGACCCTGGGTGTTGGTCTAGGGCTTAAGGAACATACTTGCACGCACAATCACTCACAATCCTAAACTTAAACTTTTAGGCTTTGGTCCAATGAATCCTTCGGGAGACTTTGGGAGACTCATGTATGTGGTCTCCTAAACATACTAGCCCTAAGCTAGGGTTTAGCTAAGACCACTAAATAGAGGACAAAAAATGAGGTTACCATTAGTCCATGGCTTATTGATGGTGGTTGGCTACTCAACCAAGATACCCTTAAACTTCCTCAAATTACCTAGACACCCTTGGGACCCCAAATTTGGCCAAAATTCCTAAATTTACCCAAAATACCCAAATTGGTTCAAAAATTATTTCAAACACCTTGAAAACACGCAAACTACCCAAAATTACCAAAATTGGCCAAATTACCAGAATACCCCTTCTTAGCACAAAATTCCAAAAATTCCAAAAAAATCCCAAAAATTCCCAAAACCTCTCAAATATTCCCAATTTCATTTTCCTCAACTATCACATGACCCAATTTGGCCAATTTGACCATCTTTGAGCAAAACCCCCAAATTACCTTCTAAAGACCTATTTTTTTCTCAAATCTACCTCAAACGTCCATCAATTTGATCCCAATCTCCCAAAATTTCAATCCCAAACTCAAATTCACCCTCTATGTGACCAAAATAAATTAAATTCAAGCCGAATTGATCCATTATTTGAACCCAGTTTTGATTTTGATCAAAACCCCAATTTTGGTGCCTGGACTTGGTTCCACCAAATTGAACCCAACCAAATTGAACCCATGGCCTACATTGAACCCATGGCCTACTCAACTTGCCACAATTTGTGTTGAAAAACCTTCATATTATTCCCATACATTAAAATTGACCTTCAATTGGCCTTTTTGAGGCTTCAATTTCATTTGATTTCAACATAACTCTAAAAAGCCGCAAATGTGCCCCATATTGGCCATGTCTCAAAATCTCACCAAATTGATGGTCTTAGCCCCAAATATTCCACTCTATTCTTTCATTAAAAATCTTCAAAACATCTCCCTTGATCATTTGGACCATTTAATTTGGACGTAGCCCAAGGCTAACCCAACCTAGACCCAAGTCTAGCCCAACAAGCCCAAATTGACCAAATTTAAAAAATCCTCCAAAATGACCCTCCAATTAAACTCAAAATCATTTCAATTCCTCACAAAAAATTTTCATAACAATCATCTACACAATTTTAATCAATCAATTTGGCTAATTTACATGGCTAGCCTAGCCCAAACCCAAGCTTTGATCACTTGAACCCACATTGAACCCATGCATTAAAGATGGCCTAACCACCCGAAAGTCACCAAATTAATGACTCCACAGTAATTAGTTGCCAGCCTAAACCTCTTAAAACCACCAAAACTAAGCCACAAACTAAAGGTCCCCTAACTTAAGGGATTTCATTCCATATTTTCTTAAGCTTAAGATATTTTTGCCAAAATAAAGCCTAAACACATTAAATTTAAAGCCTAGATATTTTTGCCAAAATAAAGCCTAAACACATTAAATTGCTGTGACATATTCCCTTGAGATCCCTGACCTCCCTGGCTAGTCAGCCGGCCTAGTGGCTAGAAAATGGCCAAACCAAGAGCCAACCCCATGGGATTAAACCCAATTTAAACCTATAGGCCACCTCATCCAAATTAAATGTTGGAGCCTCTCTGCCTTCCACTTAGGCAGCACATTTCACCCCCCAATTGGCCATGACAGCAAGCCTTAAGCCATTTTTTATTAAAACTCCCCTCCACGGCCATAGGAGGAGAGCTAAAATTTTGTCTGATAGACTTCCCCAAATTGATCTAAAAGCATATTTGAGAGCTCCTCAGTGCAATCTAACCACCACAATTCCCTGAATCCCCTTGCTGGAGCCCAATTTTGTGCTCGAATCTTTGCCTAAAATCAGGACAGAGCTCTCCATTCTTATACACTACACAAAAATCAAATTAAAATCACTCACACCTTCACCACAGTGAAAGAAGGAGAAGCCCCATCAAATTCCCCTTCCACAGAGACCCTAACATAGCTCTAGACCAACACATGAAATCGAGCATGAAATCGCGAGCTTGGTCGATCTCATACTTAGACCTTACACCACGGAAAAAGGCTTAATCCCTACCCCTCCTTGGACCCCAACAAATGTACCAAGCATCTCTGATCAAAGCTTCCCTTCTCAGAGCCAAGGAATTGAACCTCTCCTCCTCTCGAGCTTATTTTGATTCTTCATTTGATTAGGCTTAATTTAAATGCATGATTATCGTATGGATATGTTCATCTCTCTTAGACGAGTCCATAGGATCAAACCCGAAGTGATTTGGTTGATTTTAGGCCAATATATTAGGGTTTTAGTGTGGATGGTCGTGGGATCACTCTATCGGGGATGATGACGGGGAGTCGTCCGATCGCACGTGAATCAGATGGACGGAGGAGATCGAGTCGGGCAGTGCTTCCTTACATGAACCGCAGGACGAGTCAGCTGCTACGTGGATGGAGGCATCCAACCAGAGCGCACCACACTTGCTTTCGGAGCTACCTAGGATCCAGTCAGCGCTGCTCATTTAAATAGATAAATAGGGAATTTAAAAAATTAAAAAAATGATTCCTAACTTTAAAAATTCATATCTTGGTGTAGGAAAATCATAAAAATAAAATAAAAACACCCTCTTGCTCAGTGAACAGAGGAGAACAATGTGGAAATGATTTGGAGTCCATTTGATGCATATTTTATTTTTAATTAATTAAACATTGATTTGAATGTTTTGATTCTCCATGCATATATGCATATCACCATGGATTAAAATTTTAGCATGTTGTTGCCGCTATCTTAGAGGATATCTTTTGATTTTTTTCAAAGTCAGAGGAGGTCCCTAGACAGAGATCCAGATTTTTCAATTTTATGTCTTTTATTTACATAAATTAATCATGATAATTATCATGTTGCTTAGAAGATTTCAAGAAAATTTTGGAAGGTTCACTATGACTAGAGGACTCCTTGGAAAGAATTTCACGAGTTAAGTCATTAAGAATGCACTTAATCTTCACTAACCCTAAAACACAAAGAAAATTAATTTTGGGTACATAAACATTTAAATGACTTGATTTTTTATCTTCACTGTTATTTAGGATCCAGAGAACTTACCTTAAAAATTTCAAAGCATTTTGAGTCCATTTAATGGCCTAAATTGATTTTTCAACATAAATATCATTTTGGCACTTAAATGATTTCTTAAAAATCAAAGTAAAACTCAAAAATTTATAAAAACTTATTTTTTTGAGTTCTCTATGATCAAAGGTATTTTCTAAAATTATAATGGTATTTAAAATAAAAACTTGATTTCTAGCCTATTTTAAATATTTAAAAAAATTAAAAATGATAAAAATCACAAAAATAATAAAATTCATGAAAATATTCCAAATTGCTTCCTAAGCACTTAGGAACAATTGGGATATTTTTTCTGATTTTCTAAATAAAGATATTGAATTTTGAAACTTAAAATAATGTTTAAAGTCTAAATATGGATTTTTACTAAAATAATTCCAATAATTCAAAGAAAAATTAGAAAATGTGAAACTTATTTCTCTATGTGCCTTGACATCAGAGAGATTTAATAAAAATATAAAACTTATTTTTTTACATTTAAAATATTTTATAATTAATAAATACCTCATAATTTAAAATAATTCTTAAAATTCAAATAAAATTTAACAAATCATGAAATTTGGTCCAAAGGCTCTCTATTCTAAGCTTACCTCCAGTAAAAAATTCAAGGGATTAGGATTTACCTTGGTCAAGTTAGGAATTTTCTTTGAAAAATCCTATTTTTGCATTAAAAATAATTATATAGATAAAATAAATTTTGAAAAATCACACTTTCTCCTCAACACTTTCTCCTCAGATGTTTCAATTGACCCATGAGTGAGGTAGGATAAAAATTCCAAAGTCATTTGGATTAAATTTGAAGAATTATGAAGAGATAGAATTATGAAGGCAAATGTGTAATTTTGGAAATTTAGCCTTAATTAACATTTAGACCTAATTTCAGGAAAGGGAAATGGGAAATCCTTAATCTAATTAATATATTTGGATGTTTAAAACATAAGGGGTTAACTGGTAGAAACCAACCTCACCCGTCCTAATTAAAAAGTATAAATTTGTAATTTCCTTAAATTACATAAATTTTGGAGTCTAGGCGATTAAATGATCCTAGATTTAGGGGTATGATTTTGGGTGTTAATAACTCACTAATTTAATACCCCTATTTGATGAACAAAAAACAAAAACATGCATCATCACCGTCACTTATAAGTCAATTTGATTAAAACACTCACCAAAATCTTAAGGGCTTAGTGGTGACTTAGGCTAAATCTAGTTTCATTTAAATAAGGATTAGAGAAGTAAACATCATTCAAGATTAAAACATCTTTCAGACACTACAAACCCAAGTCAGAATTTGATTAAGTCTCTTAAACTTGTCCCTTTAAAGGTCTTCACCCACATAATTCTTAAATTGAATCACAAGTGATAATTACCCCATTCTTAGGGATAATTGAGACATCAATGCTCACTGAGCACTAAGGGTATTTATAGGATGAATTATTAAGCAACATAATAAGTTTAAAAGAACTCGGGATTTTCCACCAGGCAGCGAGAGAGTAGCGCGGACCTGCTTCTTTCTCCAGATCTGTTGGATACCTCGGAGGTCTACCAAATTTAATATGTTTTTCTTGATAAAATCATCCTTAATTGATTAAATTAGGACCCACCAAGATATGACCTAGGGTTAGGTAGGTCCCTAAACTTTACTTTCATGTTTCATATAAAATGCCCTGACATGCATTTTGAGTTTCAGGTGGTGGTACGAAAAGACTCACCAGGTACGCTTTTACAGTTTTCAACATTATCTTTCCTGTACTTTTATGCTTACACAAATTTTCATGTTAAATAATGATGTCACCCTCCATGAAAACTTAAACTATTAGGATAACCACAAAACCAAAACCAAAACTAAAACTAAAATCAAACAAAATAAAATTCACCGCCACAACATTTAAAATATAAAACAACTCAAAATTTAATCACAAATATCACACAAAACTACAACTTCAACTAAATTAAGGCATCTCTATCGGATGATCAGGAATTCCTTGGAGGAGATAACCTACGGTTGCTAACGAGGCTTCCCACGATCTAAATGATATTACAGAACTCATTAAGTTGAGTTTAGTAAGTTCAGTTGGACTAAGTGAATCCAATAGAAAATAGTGGTGCTGGAATGAGGGAATCATAGGATCCTAACTGGTGTTGCTCTAATCAACTTTAACATGCCACCATAAAATTTAAAGAACACAACCAAAAGGCCACCTGATTTGACATCATAACTTGACACACTATAAAACTTAAACTCGCCACAACAAGGAGCTTGGAGCTAGCATGGTGGACAGCACAGCTTTCTTCAACAGCAATTCATATCCTCCCCAACTAAACCAACCTTCCTTCCTTAAACTTAAACAACAAAGATATAGGACATCGAGGTTGCTTGCTTATGCAACATAAATCCTCACCTTATTTTTAGGCCTTTGCATAGCCCTGTTATACAATGTAAACCCTAACACTTCGTAGGATTCCGAGGTTGTTGTTTGTAACGACCTAAATCCTCACATCTTCCAGGCTGGTTTTGTGATCCTTTCACACAAATGTAAGCCCTAACTAATAAAATTGACAGGATGAAACACCTAAATATTTCTCCTCAAAAATAAAGCCAAAAATTAGGATAGCTTGGGAAGTCATATTACTTGAGCGATACGTATACTTGCGTTGATAAGTGTGACTTTGCAATTATTGAATATTTATTATGTCCATATTTATCTTATATTTTTAAGCATATATAATGTTCTCATTAAAAAGTCCTACCCTTTGAAACCCCTTGAAGATAATATTTCCTAATTTTTATCGAGAGTTTTCTTAGGTGACTTTGGTCGTTTAAGATGTAATTAACTATAGGGGCTTGCCTTTATAGGAAACATGTCTGAACCCAGCTTCATATAAATCCTTTTTATTTCTTTATATTAAATAGGGGAACTTATCGGCAAATACGAAGGTTTCGTAGACCAAACAGATGTCATATATTCCTTAGTTTATTTGATCAAGCCTCATCCTCAAGTCTCGTGTTTATCCTTCAGGATAGATACAGGATTTGAGGTACAATGCTCTTTCAATTAAGCTATGAAAAATATGGGGTCAGATTGATTTTATATTTTTCTAAACTTATATATATGTAAATTAAATGTCCTTCCGAAGCGAGCGACGGGATTTTGATTCCGGCGGCCAATGATTTCTATTCCGGTGACCGACAGTTTCTTACGGTTAACTCCTCCAACAAAAAATAGCACTGACACACACAATTCTAGAAAATTGGTAAGATATGAATTTGGATCTTTAGTTGGTGATCCCCCAAACTGATTATTTGATACCATTTGGATAATAGCAGGTTTAAGCATAAATGAATTAGCCTCTACAGTAGGTTTTTGAATACTACAATGAAGTTCATCTACAATAGGGTTGGCATAATCTCTTAAAGGTCTAAACTCTTGATGAATTTTAGCATTTTGATTATTTTGGTTTGCCATTTCTGAATTTTTTTTTGGATTTTTCTAGATTTTGATTTTTTTTTGCTTTTCTGATTTTTCTAACAGTTCTTTCTAATTCAGAATCGTAGGGCACTAGTCCTTCAGAACCTGAACTAAGCGTACACTAAAAATAAAATAAAATAAAACATACAAAATACGATACAATATTTAAAGTTTAAATAAGATTTTTTGAAAATAGAAATTTACTTAGTTTTCTTCCCTGACAATGGTGCCAAAAACTTAATCTCATACCTAATGCTTATGCACAGTAAAATAATAGTTTTAATGATATTTTTCACTTATATTTTTTTATTTTGCAACAAAACTAAAAACTTGATCCCGAAGAAAAATAAGAATTTAAAATTTTAATTTATATATATTTATATTGGAATACTATGCAAGTATACGTATCATTATCAAGTAATA
>NW_018164726.1:93785-96672 GCF_001263595.1 Phalaenopsis equestris | reverse complement strand
ACTTTTTGATTAAGACCTCAATATCGAACCCACAGCGACGATTATGCAATGTGCACTTTTTAGAAAGTTTTTCTATTTTAAAAAGATAATTACTTAAACTAAAAATGATTTTTGTAGGAATTTAAAATTAAAATTTTTTTGGTATTTTTGATATTTTAACAAAACAGTAAGAAGATAACTAAAGTTTTTGTAAAAAAAAAGTATGTAATATGAAAATATCTTTCTTCTTATCATGAATCAATAATAAGTAAAGAAATTCTGTTGTGGAAGTATGCAAATTATGTTGTGCCAAATAGGAGCAATAATATTTTTCACCCTTACTAGAGATGTTATAAAGAATATTGGCTAATTTAAAGTTTGAATAGTTCTAAAGACCGGCTAAGCAGGGAAGATGAATATTTCCTTATTTATTTGCACTCAATCATATGAACTACATTCTCATTCATACAACCTCATGTGATTCTTTCTAATTGTTGACTGAGACAATACCAGCCCGGTTCTTACATGTTCTCCCAATAAATTTTAACATCTGGATTGGCCAAATCAAGAAGTAAATGAAGTGTATAGATTTAAATCATTAAAACTTCTTCCAACATTAAAGATCAATACTCTCCGCAAATTCCATCCAAAACTTAATTACTTATCATTTTAAGAAGAAATATAAAGAAAACTACTCAGAATCTATGGAGAAATCAAAACCACACTTTACTTTAAAAGAAGAAATCATTGTAGTCTCGATTAAAACCAAAATTAGTCTAAAACAAAAAGATAAAAACTTATCTTAAGTCCTTCACCAAACTCTTGAAGTTCCTTTGAATCTCTTCTCTTTTACATTCACTCAAAACAAAATAATAAAAAGGATAAATTAAATAAAAAGTGGTCCTGAAAATCTCTCGGAATTAACTCCCCAGGAAAGAACTTTCAAAACTTACCAAGATTTTCAGGACTCTTTTCTAAGTGCTCTCTTCTTTCTTTTAGTTTTCTAAGATGTGCCTTGGCTTGGGATCTCTTCAAAATTTGTCTTGATTCGATGTATTTGCTCAAGAGACGCATCCTTTCATGAAAATTTTTGTCTATGGTGGTTACAATCACCTTTTAAGCCAATGCGTGCCTCAAAAACCTCTTTGAAATTTGTGAAAACCGATTTTACTCATGTAGTAAATGCCACTGGTGCTTAAGCGCGGGGTCTCGGTGCTTAGGCGTGGCCTTCTCTGTTTAATCGGCACTTAGGTGTTGGATCTGGTGCTTAGGCGTCAAAACTCTTTTGTTCAATTTTTCACCTTTTTGCTCCAAATTTGATTCTTTTTCACTCCTTGAAGCATTTTCTTCATTTTTACTCGTATCTGCAAGAAAAATACAAAAATATCTTCTATTAAAGCACAATATCTCAAAAATAGGTATAAAATGGACAAAGAGATTACCCGATACTATAGCTAGTCTGGACCTTGAGGAGCATACTCTTCCTTGACATATTGATGTTTTTGCTAAGACACTCTGTCCTGAGGCATCATCGTCAAAGAAAAATGTATGGATACCCAAGGTCACCGTACCAATGCAGTCCTGTGAGCCTGCTGGGCAAGATCATGGAAGGAAGCCAGGGTCCAAAGTATCTGACATCATCACAACGATTGCCAGTGAAATGGAAGAACAAGAGGAGGAGGTCCAGCAGAGTCCTCCAGGTCTTAGAATAATCAAAGAATAAATGATTGAAGAAAAAGTTGAAAAGCTCAGGGCTGAGATTTCTGAGTTGGCTCGGGAAAACAAAGTTTCCCTCGACAACAATGATGAAAATTTTGACTATAATAATTTCCTCAAAGAGGATTTCATGGATGTCTATGTCATCGAAACCAGAGCTGTTACATCTGCGCACAAGGCTCAACCTCTCGTCGAAGAGAATGCCTTAGATGAGTTGCGCAGGGCTATCCTCATAAGGGATGAACAAGTTAGTTAACCAGAGAAAAAGATAGAAGAGATGGCCGCGGCCATGACTGCCATGGCCACCATTCAAGGGCCATCACAAGCACCGCAACTAGTAACTCCAGATATCAACCAACCAGAGATAATACACATTACAGATGAAAGGAGAGAAGTTTCCTTGGCAAACAGAGATGAGCAACAAAAGAAGGACTCTCCAACAGGTGTCATATCGGAGAAGGAATTCAAGCAAATGGTCGACCAAGTTCGAGAGGCCTTAACGCAATCTAAGGGCGGTGCATTGATTCTAAAGGGTAGACCTTACCTGGAAGAATTCAATGCCATACCCTTCCCTAAGGGTTTCATGGCACAAAACCTTAAGATACTCGACGGGACTAAAAATCCCAGACAGTATATATCACACTTACGAGCCAGTTGTGGCAACACAAGGAATAGCGAAGCTTTACTCTTCCAATAATTCATTAGCAGCTTGTCAGGGATCGCCTTTGATTGGTATGTTGATTTGCCCAACAGATCAGTTAAGACCTTTGCCGAATTGGAACAACTATTTGTGAAAAGATTTTCCAGAGTGCAACACCATGTCTCTATAGGAGAGTTCATGATGGAAAAGCAAAAGCCCAACAAGACTTTAGTGGACTACATTTTGAGGTGGAGAATCTTAGCATGAATTGTGAACCTCAGCTACAAGAACATCATGCAGTTGAGATTTTACTTAAGACATTCATGGCCCAGTAGCTTTTATGCTCAAGGAACTCACCATCAAATCCTTTGGGAAGCTACTCTGTAAAGCCAGCAGTATTCAAGAAGAAATCAAACATATGGATTCACACGAGAAGTCCAAGGCGACCAGAGTGTTTGAAAAGAAATCAAGAATAGTAGCGGTTGTCAACAAAGAAAACCAGTTGTCAACAAAGAAAAACAGCCAATGAAGATATATGCAGAAAATCGTGAA
>NW_018164726.1:75868-93748 GCF_001263595.1 Phalaenopsis equestris | reverse complement strand
TAGAATAGCCAGTCCAACCAGCAAATAGCCAGTCCAACCAGCAATCACATCAAGAAGGGTCATCTCAAATAGGGAATAAGAGAATATCTCTGGCAGAACGACAGAAAATGGTATATTCTCATAAACATAAAGCTGTATCCAAAATATTCGAAGGTCTGATGAAGAAGTCTGAGTTCAGATTACTAGAGCCAAAGAAGCCAGAAGAGGTCGATAAAAAGGATGAACCAAATTATTGCCCGTATCACCGATTGCTGGGACACACTATAGAAGAATACTTCATCTTTAAGGATTGGCTCGAGAAAAATCTCAAAGAAGGAAATATAACGATTCTAAAAGAATATTTAAAAAAACCTGAAAAAGGTTTCATAAATATGATTACGACCAAGCCAATTTCTCTGATTGATCCATACAGCGGAGAAGAGGGATAAAGTACGATATGGACAAACTTAAGAGGGCCCTCAGAAAATATTGAATTCATCGAAAGATGAATGGAGTGCGGTTTGGAGCAAATCATCCAAGAAAATATTGAATCAAATCCAGAACGCAAGCCTATGTTCAGAGTCTTCAGCCTGCCAAGCCCGAGATGAAGATTTTACCACACGATCCGTCATCATCAAAGACAAATAATAAGAAGAACACTACCACAAAGATTGATAGCACGAGGGGTAGGATAGGGGCTGCCTCTACTAGATTGGTTATCTCGGATTCGGGAAAGAAAATCCCTGAACCCCTGACCTTGTATGATTATATTTTTGCCCTTCCTGGGTCTTATGAATATAATGGTCATGATTTCGGATACGTTTTAACTGTTTCTAGTGATGAAGTAATTAATTATGACCAATCTAACTTCAATCTTGATTCATGAAATGATCCTCAAATCGTACTTGAGTCTGACAAACTCACTAATAAGACCAAAGAAGACATCAATGACAACGGCTATGACAGCACTGGAAGTGAGGATCAAATCCTCGAGCACCACGGTACACCGCTTGCCATCAACCTAGATCTTTCCAACAAAGAAGAAACATTGAAAAATTCAACAATGGTACCTCAAGAAGAAGTGTTACCTTGCAGAACAGCTCCAGTAGATAAAGGAAAATAAATAGTGACTCAAGAAGAACTGCCTCGACATCCACCAGTGAAAGAAACACATAAGAAAGACAAAATCGGAGGACCATGCAAAGTGGATTACATTGTGCTAGCTCATCTTAAGAAGTTGTCGGCCCGATTAAGCATCTATGACGCTCTGATCCTACAAAGGAGATGAGAGAGTCTCTGGTTACAGCTTTGCTTGACCCAAAGGGTTTCTTAGCCTCTTAGCCTACTTGGCCAGCACATCCTCGGATGAAGTTTGCTCGCTGAAAGAACAGTCTACGATGACCTTCACAGATGAAGATTTGCTGCTCGGTACCGCCGACCACAACCGACCGCTCTACCTCCGCCCGCTCTACATCCCCATTAACATCGACAGATTTGCGTTGTCCAGAGTTTTAGTAGATCCTGGAGCATCACTCAACTTGATGAGTCTACGAACATTGGCCTATTTGGACATCGAAGCTCAAGAGCTTACGAACAATAAAATGATGAATAAAATGATGCTAAGAGGATTGATGCTAAGAGGATTCAACCAAAAGGGAGAAAAAGCCCTTGGATTGATTAATTTGTTTATGAAGGTTGGAGAACTAGCAATAACCACCAAATTTCATATCATCGATGCCAAGACCTCTTTCAACGCTCTACATGGTTGACCGTGGATTCATGAACACAACATGGTTCCATCATCTCTACACCAGTGCATCAAATACTACAAAGAAGGATAAGAACAGATCTATAACCTTTTTCAGTGCATGAAGTTGACATTCACGAAGATGCTTCCTACTACGCTCCTCCAAAGAAAACTATCTTCTCTCAAAAAATTGCAACAAACAAAAGTATAGATCCAGAAGAAGTACAATGGCAGGGCCATTCAACTCCGCTTCAGCAATCTTCCACTACTCTCTTACAACAAGTTGGTCGAGGTTCTTTTAGTTCACGCATCCGAGGTCAAGGCCGAAGACATGGACGAGCAAGGACCAACTTAATCGTTAAATGGACTAGGCTAACCATCAACATTGGTGATGAAGAAAGTTTCAAAGACGAAATAATGATGACAAAACAAAGGAAACCTCAATACGAGATATCCTTAGAAGATGTGGAGAAAAGCGAACATGAGAAGATGTATGATCGGATAAACTGCTATGTGAATACTATGACCCTTGCTCTGATCCTCCCTCAAAAGGCCGAGAGTTTAGAGGTCAAGGAAGTCCGTAGTGCTGGTTCAAAGCTGATCAAATTTCACCATGCTTCTACCTCTACTAATATTGAAAATCATGTACATTTGGATGATGATCCTAATATGCTCTGATATGGAGCATATTAAGTATGATCCTAATATGCTCTGACATGATCGGATAAACTGCTATGTGAATACTATGACCCTTGCTCTGATCCTCCCTCAAAAGGTCGAGAGTTTAGCGAGAGTTTAGAGTCAAGGAAGTCCGTAGTGCTGGTTCAAAGCTGATCAAATTTCACCATGCTTCTACCTCTACTAATATTGAAAATCATGTACATTTGGATGATGATCCTAATATGCTCTGATATGGAGCATATGGAGCTCCTAATATGCTCTGATATGTAAGATTATTTTTATCTGATATGGAGTCATCCCTCCATAAGCTCTCCCTAACTCAATCACCACTATCGTGAATTTCATCATCTTCTACCGCAAGGAAGAAATGCCCTGGTCGAGTGACCTATTTAATCATATTTATTCTCTTAAATTTGGTAAGGATGGTTTTGATATGTTATCAGCTGTGAATAAACTCCAATTGTTTGGAGTTGAGAACAAGGTGAAAGAATGGAAGAAGCTGTTTGTGATTGGCACCTACAGTGGCAAATAGGAAATTCTTAATAAATCCGTGAATACTTTGGGAGACAAGATCAAATCCTTGTCAAAGAAGTTGCAGACTATTGGAGCAATGCTCACCTTGAGTCAATTGTTGGTCCCACAATAAACTTTCAAAGGGATCATAACCAAGAGTTGAAGGGTAAAATGAACAAAGACTTGTGGCTTACTTCCGACACTATTGAAGGTAGTCGAGTGATACACAAAAAAAATATTTAATTTTATAAATATATTTAGGGCTTATATTTGGTGATATTGCAGTTTAAGGAAAGATATTTTCATGTTTTATTGCAAGTATACTAAGTCTAGGCATTTTGAGCTTAAAGGATGCAAAGAGGACGAAATTTGGAGTCAAAAGGTGTCGTTTTCAAAAGTTGAACTAGCGCCTATGCGCCAGAATCCACAGAAGACGGTGCCTAGGCACCAGAGATGGTTATTTTAACAAATGTATTGAATTTGGATGGATTTTAAAAGGTTTCTTGAGGATACTCTTGTGAAATTTGTAAAAGAGAATTTGTTTGTCAAAATGAGGGGGGCATGAGTATCGTGTGTGAGTGTGGCATGTGTGTGGGAGAGTTTGGAGAGTGTCTCTAAGAGTTGTAAGAGGAGAGGAAAAGTTAGAGATTTATTCTTCCTTACATTTCTAAGAGAGATTTGAGTGTTATTGTAAAGAGAGAAAGAGATTCAAATGAACTTCAATGGATTGTGTGAGTGTGAGTGTGGCAAGTGAGCGGGGGGCATGAGTATCAAAGGTGTGCGCAAGTGTGGCATGTGTGTGGGAGAGTTCGGAGAGCGTCTCTAAGAGTTGTATGAAGAGAGCAAAATTGAGAGATTTCTTCTTCCTTACATATCTAAGAGAGATTTGAGTGTTATTATACTGGGAGAAAGAGATTCAAATGAACTTCAAGGGATTTTCTTAAGGAAGAGAGAGTTAAGTTATTTTACTTTTCTTTCTTGTTTTGTAAACTTTTTTTATGTGTAATATCCATATTTTGCTCTAACTTCTTCATGAATTATGGGTAACAAGCTTCATGATGACAGACATAATGGGTGTCAGTGCTGTAGCATACTTCACCTTCTTGTAAGAAGGGAAGTCCTGGGGATAGTTCAAATCGATCTCAACAGACAGCTTGAACTTCTGGAGTAACAACTTTCATGATGACATATGGGGTCTTGCCACCCCAAACTCATCAAATCTAGCACCAAACTTGATCATCGATGCAATGTTGCGGGTGTCGTGACCTGTGGGCAGGTTGCATGAGAAAGTGAGGGTAGGGAACTCCATCAAGGCAGCTTCAAAAGAAAAGTTTCGAGGGTTAGTATCAGCCATCACTTTGTAATTTCAGTGGGAACACTAAAAATTAGCAAAGGTTGTTCTATGGACTATGTACGTTCTTTCTTATTTTTATTTTCAAATTTTTTATTTATTTGAGATTATAGCGTTAAAGAGTTTTGATTAAAAATCAAACAAGGGCGAAGAGACATAACAACTTGGCTTGAATAGCAAACCAAACCAGAAAGATATGAGGGAAACGGTGAAGTTTAAGCCCAGTGCAGGACCAACTTCACAACGCATATCACCCAGATGGAACTAGTCCACTAACACATGACCCCACACGGAAAGATAAAGTTCTGAAGGACTCCTAAACATCTCTTTTTAAAGATGGTCAAACAGACGGTCCTGGATTCCAAAAGAATTGATCGTACTTACCCAAGAAAGAAATAGGTAAATCATGTCAACAGAAGGAGGGTAATCTGGTCCATGCGGGACATGGACACATTACCGATATATGAAGACAAGACTTTTTTATCACAATGGAGAGAGAAACTATTCCCCAGCAGAGTCTCCAGAAGATGTTGGCCGCCTTTTCGTCTACAAAAGAGATGTTTGATTCAATATAACATATTAAATTTTGGAAAGTAATATTTTAATTTTGAAAATACGAGACTGAGTTGATCTCATATAAATAATAGTTTAAATAAACAAGCACAACATCACAAATGATGCATCTACCCTGAGGAATAGACACATTGGTTGCTAATGAGGCCCAATTAAATAAACTAAAAAATTTATGACATCTATTCTAGCCTGCAAAACCATTTATGTTGACCAAAAAATTCTCCTATTTAATATAAAAATTAGGACAGGTTCTAAAGTTTCCTATGGGCAAAGGGGTATCATTAATTACATCTTAAATGACCGAGGTCACCTAAGAAAACTCTCGATTTAGATAAGAAATTATTGTCTTCAAGAATTTCAAAGGATGTGACCTTTCAAAGATCAAACCAAGGAGTGTCAAATGGAAAAAGCTCAAATTTGGAACATTGTTATAGAATCTAAAGGGAGAAAACTAGGGGTTGTCATAGATCTTAAGGAGAACCTCAATGACTTCCAAAACTATCATATGGTTTGGCTTCAATTTCAAGAAGGAAATTACTAAATGTTTTATCTTGAAAATTATTATTATTTAGGGATTAAATTTGTATGACACAATCATACAAATAGCCTGGAAGATGGGAGAACTTATGTCATAATGAACGATAATCTCAGAATCCTAAAAG
Source organism: Phalaenopsis equestris (assembly GCF_001263595.1). Taxonomy (NCBI): domain Eukaryota; kingdom Viridiplantae; phylum Streptophyta; class Magnoliopsida; order Asparagales; family Orchidaceae; genus Phalaenopsis; species Phalaenopsis equestris. The sequence continues at coordinate 88,242 of NW_018164726.1, read as the reverse complement.
GGGTTAGGGCTTAAATTGCACAACACGATTGTGCAAAGGTCTAAAGATAAAGTGAGGATTGATGTTTCACTAGGCAAATGACCTTGAAATCCTATGGCTTGTTGTTTGCGCTAATAAAACTAAAATAACTCCCGAGTAACATACAAATAACACCGCAGTGTTATTAAGGTGAGATTGAGTATTGTTGACATCAATATACTAAGTGTATTCAAAAATTAAAATTTTATTATGATTCAATGTCCACTCTCATGTCCCCATCATATAATTTTTCAATTAATCTTGATAACAAATATTTGAAAGAAGATGAATGTTTTTTTTAATTATTCAATGGAGGGAATCAATAAAACATGAAGCAATAGGGTTATACCTTCTTTAACAGTGCTCGTTGTTTCCTTGGCAGTGCTCTTCTGTAAGAAGAGTGTAAAAATTTTTAAAAATTTTTACATTAAATTTATACCCTAACATAGAGTGAATAAATATCTAAGAAGGTAAAAAATACAAAAGGCTTATGAGTTAGTTAAGAACCTCTAATTTTGCAAGTAGTAGCGTCAATAACCACGAAATCCAACCACATTAACACTGCCACAACACCCGTGTAGCACCCATAACACCACATTCTCTAATAAACCTATGGGAAATCCTCCTATTGATCACACTAATAATACCTAAATAACACCCGGGTAATATTCAAATAATAGTGCAGTGTTATTAAGGTGAGACTGAGCATTGTTGACATCAAGATAATAAGTGTATTCAAAAATTAAAATTTTGTTGTGATTCAATGCCCACTTTTATGCCTCCATCATATAATTTTTCAATTAATCTTGATATTAAAGACTTGAAAGAAGATGAATGTTTTTTTAATTATCCAATGGAGGGGATCAATAGTACATGAAGCCATAGGGTTATACCTTCTTTCGCAGTGCTCTTTGCTTCTTTAGCAGTGCTCTTTTGTAATAAGAATATGTAATAAATTTATAAAAATTATTTACATTAAATTTATACACTAACATAGAGTGAATAAATGCCTAAATAGGTAAAAATTACAAAAGGCTTGCGAATTAGCTAAGAATCTTGAATTAGCTGAGTAATCGTGCCAATAACCCCAAATTTTGACCACAATAACAGTGCCATAACACCCGTGTAACCCCCAAAACACCTCATTCTCCAATAAAACATGACGAGTAATTGTGCTAATAACACTCAAATAACTTCTGTCTAACATCCAAATAACACCACAGTGTTATTAAGGTGAGACCGAGTATTGTTGACATCAATATAAAAAGTGTATTCAAAAATTAAAATTTTGTTGTGATTCAATGTCCATTTTTATGTCCCCACCGTATAATTTATCAATTAATCTTGATATCAAAGACTTGAAAGAAGATGAATGTTTTTTAATTATCCAATGGAGTGGATCAATAGAACATGAAGCCATAGATTTGTACCTTCTTTGATCGTGCTCTTTTCTTCGTTTGCAGTGCTCTTTTTTATGAAGATTATGTAATAAGTTTATAAAAAAAACATTTACATTAACTTTATACCCTAACATGGAGTGAATAAATGCCTAAAAAGGTAAAAAATACAAAAGGTTTGTGAGTTAGTTAAGAAAACTGAATTTTGTCGAGTAATCACGCCAATAACCCCAAAATCGGACCACATTTACATCGCCACAACAGCCATGTAACATCTATAACACCGCGTTCCCCAATAAGCTCATGGGAAATCTGCAAGTAATCACGCTAATAACACCCAAATAACTCTTAAGTAACATCCAAAAAACATCACGATGTTATTGAGGTGAGACCGAGTATTTTTGACATCAAAATAATAAGTGTATTCAAAAATTAAAATTTTGTTGTGATTCAATGTCCACTTTTATGTCCGCACCATATAATTTGTCAATTAATCTTTATATCGAAGACTTTAAAGAAGATGAATGTTTTTTAATTATACAATGGAGGGGATTAATATAACATGAAGCCATAGAGTTACACCTTCTTTAGCAGTACTCTTTACTTCTTTAGCAGTGCTCTTTCGTAAGAAGAGTAAATAATAAATTTATAAAAATCAATTACAATAAACTTATACCTTAACATAGAATGAATAAAAGCCTAAATAGTTAAATAATACAAAAGGCTTGTAAGTTAGTTAGCAACCTTGAATTTCGCCAAATAATTGCGCCAATAACCTTGAAATCTAAGCAAAATAACACCAACATAGTACCCATGTAACACCCATAAGACCGTTTTCTCCAATAAACCCATGAGAAATCCGTCAAGTTATTTAGGTGTTGTTTAAGAATTATTTAGGTGTTATTATGAGGTTATTTAGGTGCTACTTAGGTAGGTTTTGTTGCTACATTATTTAGGTGTTATTTATGTGTTTTTTACTAGTTATTGTGATATTTTTGTGTTGTTGTTGTGTTTTTTTTTAGTAAAGCCTTAATAACACCAAACATAGCCTCAATAACACATTGTTAACAGTGCGATAACACCAAAATAATTGCGTCAAACACATCAAAGTATGATGGTGATACAACCTCAATGCTAAGTTAATGGTTTTACTAAATTTGTGACATAATTTGTAAGCTTAAGAGTGTTTATGTTGGCCTTGAGAAAAACTCTTTCATGAAAATTAGAATTGTTATACTCCTTAGATTGCTCTAGTTTGATTACTTCTTAGTAAAATATTGTTAGTTGATCCCGATTGAATAGAAGTGTGTAAAATTTATAAAGTTGACTCTGTTTTACAACGGCGCCAAAAACTTGATCTCGGTGAATATAATTGTGTAAAATTTATAAAGTTGGCTCCCTTTTTACAACGGTGCCAAAAACTTGATGCGGTATTTTAGTAATAATAACGTTAAGCTCTTAAGATTGGGATTCTACACAAATATACATATCGTTATCAAGTAATATAAGACTTTCTGTTTAAGTCCCAAATATCGATCCCACGGGGAAGGTTTAAATTTAAAATGATAAATAAACTAGGAAATTCACATAAATCAAATGAAATTACTGTCACTAATTTTGAATGTTTAAGAAACAAGCCAAGCTAAATTATTTATTACTAGCATAATTTAAAAGCAGGGTTTAAAATTAATAACTACTAAACTATGTTTATGTGATAAAATTTTCTAATATAAAAAACCATCTTTCCCATTGCAATGAGTTTTTGGTGAAATGAGATGAGATAAATGGTTTAAATATGCATTGTGTCAAATCGGAGCAATTTTAATTCTTTACCCTGACTCAGTGTTATTAAAAATCATTCGCTAATCTTAGATTTAGTCCCTAAATCCGTGGCTAGGCTAGGAGGATACTGACTCCCACTTTAGAGCTCCCACTTCCCTTCCTTTGAAGGCTAACTCTTGCTTCAATTTTTAAACACTAAGATTGAATTGGGGATTTTTAGTCTGTCACCCTAGAAATCTCAAATTTTACACCCAACAAAGTTTATTTCCCTATTTATTTGCACTTAATTCCATGAACGAAATACTCCTTCATGGACTTAAATGTGATTCTCACTCAATTGTAGAACTCATACTCCATTTTTTGGATCATATGTTTCACAACATATTTTAACAATTCAATTGGCTAGATTGAAAAGTAAATTAAGAGAAGAGTTGAAAAAACATCACAATTTATTTGAAACTTTAACATTGGCACATCCACATTATCCCTTCATTTCACCATATCTCAGAGTAGGTAGAAAGATAAAGGAAACTACTCAGACTTCATAAGAAAGATACAACAAAACCCAAATTTCATATATAAAAGAAATTCCATACAATAATAATAAACAAGCAACACTTATCTGAAACTCTTTCTCAAAACAAATCCTTTGAAGCCTCTCTCAGGAAATGTAGGAAGAAGAAATCACTCACTTCACTTTCTCTCCAACACTTCTTAGATAAGAATTCACACTTACACTCACCACAAAAACTCAGAACTACAAAAACAATAACTAACTAATTATGTGGAATGGTGTTGAATGTAAGTGTGTGAAGAGGAAAACTGAAATGAGAGGAAGAATTTGAAATAGTGCGAAGGGCGGCGGCAAGGGGGGCTATCTGATCAAATTTCGGCCCTAAATAGAGCCTAGGTCAGTTCTCCAATGGATGCTTCCAAAAACTCTTCAAAAAGAGTCCAAATTTGTCAAATCTTCTTGTAACATGCTCGACACTGAAATTGTTTAATTTCTTCTTCTCTGTCAAACGGAACCGTCGGCGCCGTCGACACTGACCAATTTTTTTAACTTCTCCATTTTGACTCCAAATTTCATACTTTTTGTTTTCTTTTTGCTCCAAGTCCTTAAAATCAACAACATGCAATAAAACATTCAAAATATCTTCCATTAAAATGTAATATCTCCAAAAATGAGTATAAAATATGGGTCTAAAAATGCATATATTTTTGGTGTATCAAAATCCCCCAAACTTAAATGTTGCTTTTCCTCAAGTAACTCTTTTACTTGTTGCTTTTCCTCAAGTAACTCTTTTACTACATAAAAATATGACTTATGGTAAACATTTTAATTTCTAGATTTTTCATATCTTAGTTCATTAAATATAATAGCATCACTTAAGAAAAATTTAAAGTAACTCTAGTTAACACTAAAGGTATAAGAATATTTAGCAGCCAAATCTAAGATTTTTATTCTCTATTCTTTTCAAAAAAAATTACAAATTATTCATATTAAAGCCACTTAGAATATTCATATGAAAAAGAACTTCATGAAACTTTACTAGTAAATATGCTAACACTTAAATATAAGTTTAAAAAATGTAGTAAAGCCTTCTTCTTTAAGTTGATTCAGTGAAGCCAATTTTTAATTAGGCATCTCCTCAAGCTTCTCCTCACATCTTTTTTCTTTTCTTTTCTTTTTCTTTTCAGAATCATTTTCAACAATTTTTCTTTTCTTTCTTTTCTTTTTTTTCTTTTTTTTTTATTTTTCTTTTCGAGATCCTCTCTTTTTTTTATGTGAGGATTACTATACCTGAATAGCCTTTAATAATTTTGAACTTCACTATCCTTTTCTTAAACTTAAAAACTTTTCACATTCCTTCACTTATAAATTTATAATAGCTTTAAAGATTTTTCATAAAGTTTTAAGCTTTCTTCTTACATGAATCTCTAAGATTTTTAATATTTAAAAAAAGCAAATTTCTTTACTTAAAATAGAAAAACATAGTCTTATTCTATCTTACCAAATATCTTAATTTCTAAAATTAACCTTTATTGTTGAAAATTTTACTTAAGTTTACTATATATTTAGAAACATAGATATAGTTATCTAAAGTTACCCACTAATACCAAATGTCATGTTAAATTTTTTAAAATATTTTGAAAATTAAAATAATTGAGAACAAATAAAATTAAGTTTATTTTCTCTAAAAAGAAAATTTTCTTCCCCCAAACTTAAATTTTTTAAAAATTTTAGATAAAGAACAAAAAAATTAAGAGTTAAGGAAAAAATTTAATACATAAAGAAAAGATAAACCTGTTGAAGGTTCTAATTTGAAACTTAACTCTGAAATATTACAGGTGCTAATATGAAAAGCTACAAGACTTAAAGCACTAAATAGCACATAATACAAATGAAAATTTGTTGAGAAAGAGTTAACTACAAATACATCCAATAAAGTACTAAAAACTAATAACTTCCAGCAAATTCACAAATCTAAAGTTCACAACACAGCATACAACAAAAATAAAGCATCACAGTCCACAAACAAGCAGTCTCAATAATAAAGTAAAATTAAACATAAACTAAACAAAAATCTAACTAAAGCATTACCAATCATCATTTTCTTCTTCTTCTTCTTCCACATCCAAATTCAGCTCCTAATATGGAGTAAAAATAAGGTGAGTAGGAAACTAAACTGAGTCATCGCCCCTCATGAATCTGACCATTGCATCATCATAAGCAGCATCATATTCAAACTTATGTTTTAACAAATCATCGAAGTGAGCATTTCTGCCCTCCATATTTTCCATTCTATGATCCATTCTCAAAATATCTCCTTATCGGATCATCATTTGCTCCATAAGTCCTTGGATAGTATAGGTACTATAAGTACCTGAAGTTGAAGGAATATCCCTAGTCCTACTTCCAGATCTCCATCCAACATGAGATTTATAAGTCTTTATATTGGCAAGCCAATAGGTTTTAGAGGTTCAATCCTCTCCTCATCTGGTCTATAATCAACTCCTGCCTGTCCACATAGTGTGAAGATCAAGGCAGGGTGTGCTAAACCTCCAGAAGTCTCTCCAAAAGCAATAGATCGAGTGTTCCTATAAATAATAGAGCCTACATCTATCCTTCTCATTTGTTGGATATAGAAGTTCAAGATGGATCTATCCCTTGTAACCTCAATATGATGATTTGTTGGTATCATTCTTCCAGAAATAAAATAGTGTCTGGCCCTAGATACAACATTTAACATAGAAAGAGGAAAGTTTACCTTAGCACCATTATTTACTTTCCAAGTTCCTCTTCCATTAGTAAGAAAAGAAATAACCTCATCAAAAGCCTCATTTGTAGTAAAAAATGATTTATACTGGAAGCTATACACTTCTTCCATCCGATAAAATTCATTAATCTTCCTTGGAGTAAACTCCACCATTTTCCCTCGAACAAACACATAGTCTTCAAAAGTCTCCTTGAAATTGGCGTAGAACTCCCTTACTACAACAATAATTGCCTCGACAGTAAAGTAGCAAAAATTCTCCCACTGTTGAGCATTGATAATTCTCTCGACTTCTACTCTCGAATTTTTAAATCCTTGATCCGGAATCACATTTTTAGTTGTACATAGATTATAGAAGTAAATGTTGGCCTTATTGTTGATAAACTTTTGATCATCAAAATCTACCTTTCTCTTTCCTTTGCTCATTCTAGGTGACATGGTAAATCTATGAAAATTTGATTGAAAATTTGATAAAATCCAAATATGAAAATTTGATAAAATCCAAATAAATTCCCAAAATTTCCAAAAATCACAATGTGAAATGTTTGAAATTTAAATATACTAAGTAAGATTTGTTCACCAAAGGATTTTCTCAAAATCTTTCAAAAAAATCTCAAGATTTTGGATCTCGGCAATGTAAGATAAATCCTTAGTGAAAATCAAAAATTTTGAGTTCAAAGTGTAGCTCTTAATAAGAGAAGATGAAATCTAAACTTTGTTTGCCTTAAAATCGCCTCAAATCCAAGCAATAGCAAGCCCTAGGTGCAAAACTGAAGGTTAAAGGTGACTCAAGGGGTAAAAATGGTATTTCACTGTGCAAATTGAAAATTTTAAGGGTGTTTGGGTCAGTTCGGATCGAGGGCATTATCGGTGCCCATGCCGGCTCCGTCGGCGCCCGTGGGCAAAAAACTCTTATTTTGATTTTTTCAATTTTCTCTCAATTTACTCCAAAGTTTATTTAGTCTTTTTGAACATTAATTTCATCTAAAAATAATTCATAAACAAATATTTTCACAAACAACACCAAACTAACTTTTATATATAAAAATACACTTTTTAAAAATACACTTTTTAAAAATACATTTTTCTAATCACTTTTCCACATCCTCGAAGTAAACTAAATTATATGTCAGCATTGAAATCAAACCACAACACTAGAATGCTGATACAAAACTATACACATAATCAAAGTTCTAAAGCAAAGTAAAGTGAATCAAATCCACACAATTACATTAAAACATAAGTATTTTAAAATAGTAGAGAGTTTAAAATAGTAGAGAGTTCAACTTCTTCAATTAATCTGCCTCATCTTCGGTACTTTCTCCTCTAATATCTCCCATAGACTGGTAATGGACATATAAATTATAGAAGGGTCGGTACGGGATATGATCAGTCAAATTTTCTTCAATCCATCCATTTTTCTTTAACATCTGCACCATTCCTTCCTGCTTTAATTGTCCCAGTATGGTCAAAGTTCTCCTTCATTCTCCAATCTAGGTGATCAAAAAGGTAGTTAAGATTTCCTATTGCATTCGTAATACTCTGTAGTTCTCTTTTTATTTTCTTCATTCTCTTCTCCAAATTTATTGAACTTCCAACTATTGATGGCATCAATGGTGTTGAAGCGTGTGATAAATGGTTCAAAATATAATATAATGCTTCATTTCAATCCTTATATAATTTCCATCAATAGGAATCATGGGCTCCCAAGGAAGTAAATTTTTTTCCTAACTTTCATATGAAACTTGAGATTTACTGCAAGGTAGAAAAATTGTAGAAGAATTTCCAAGTCCATATATTGGCCCATTCATAAAAATACCCATAACATATTTGATATTTGAAAATAATTGATCCTAAATTGATCCTACATCAATGGATTTTTCTATTTGAATGCAATAGTTTAAAAATGCACTTTCTCTTAAAACTCTATTAATCTTCATGGTAGGGAGTAGTTTTGCAGATACGAAGAAATGTCATTGTTTTGAAATTGGATTAAGCAGTGAAGCAGAGAAACTAACATATCCATCATCTCTAATTTACCAATTATCATTTTCATCCTTCAAAAAATTATATACTTCTTGCATCATATCTTTCATTGGGATAAAATTTGTATAATGATAGATTGGAATGTTTTCTATCATATACAAATCATTAATCCAAGCTAGAGTAAATGGTACAACCTTTTCTCGATGTAAGTTAGCATAAAACTCTTTTACTATGGGTACTACAACTGCAGTGGTAGTGTAGCACAAAAATTCCCAACGCCTCTCTATACGATGATTTTCTTAATATGTGAACTTGGATTACTCGCTCCATGATTGACAAAGCCTCTCTCCTTGATAAGTCTCTTCTTCATGATGACTTTCTCGTATAATCTCTGTGCGTCAAAATTGATAAACTTTCTTCTATTAAAAACTCCATACCTTGAAGTATTTCTGGAATTGGAAGCCATAGAATTCAAAATTAAGAAGTTTATGGACGTCCAAGTCAGTTTTTAGGACTTTAAAAAAACCTCTCGGCGGTTATTGTAGAGCAAAATCCTGTCAGAGTCCGTCAAAACCGTTCAGCACGTGGAAAATGCTCGGGACGTCGTTGGCGCTCCCGATGGCCCTGTCGATGCCATGGTCCTTTAGGCGGGCACCGTCGGCGCCAGAGGCCAAATTCATGTCTGAAATTTTTTTGTTCAATTTGATTCCAAATTTTCCTCCAATACAAATATTTTTCTTAATTTATGATATATAAAATTGTGTAGAACTTAAAAATACTATTATTTCCTAATACATAAGCACACTTATTAACAAAATAGTAATATATAGATATATAGTTTTTTATATGGGTTGCCTCCCCACAAAGCGCTTGGTTTAACTTCGTCAGCCCGACATATCATTTGTTTAGTTGGGTTGACTTAACATTAAAACTTCTTTAAATTATGGTATGTGTCCTTCATAATATTGTTTCAATTGATGCCTATTAACTTTAAATATCTTTCTAATTTTAGGATCCTTAATAACAACAATTCCATAATGATAGACCTTAATCACTTTAAATGGTTGTAATCATCTGGATTTCAGTTTTCCTGTAAATAATCTCAATCTTGTATTATATAATAGAAATTCTTATCTAGGTTCAAACTTCTTATTCATAATCTTCTGATCATGTCATATTTTTATTTTCTCCTTATAGATTTTTGCATTATCATATGCTTCATTCCTGATCTCATCAAGTTCATTGAGTTGCAATAATCTTTTATCACCAACATCTTTTAGATTGAAATTAAATTCTTTATTACCCCAAAACGCTTTATGCTTCAGTTCTACTAGTAAGTGGCATATTTTTTTCAAAAATAAGTCTGTATGGGGGCATTCTATGGGAGTCTTATAAGCAGTTATGTATGCCCACAATGCAGTATCTAATCTAGCAAACCAATCCAATTTATAAGGATTTACAGCTTTTTCTAGAATTTTTTTATTTTGTGATTCAATATTTCTGCTAGACCATCAGTCTGAGAATGATAAGCAGTAGAGAATGTATGCATAATATCATATTTCTTTATCGATTTCTTGATTCTCTTATTTCTAAAATGGGATCCTCCATCTGTAATAATTACTCTCTGTATTTCTTATCTTGTAAAAATGTTTTTATTTAAAAATTTAGAAACACTCTGAGCATCACATTTAGGTAAGCAACAACTTCAATCCATTTAGACATATAATCAACGGCAAGTAATATATATAAGTTTACAAATAAAGGCATAAATGGTCCCATAAAATCTAATCCTCACACATCAAAAATTTCAACTTCCAATGTGTAATTTAGAGACATTTTATTTTTTCTAGAAATATTTCCTACTTGTTGACATTGATCACATGTTTTGTTCATTAACTCTAAAAAGAGTAAGCCAATCTATCCAACATTTGATCTAAAAAGGGTAAAGGAAAATGATCTTTCCTGGTGGTCAAGTTTAATTTTCTATAATCTATACAAATTTGCCAACCAGTAACTTGTCTTTTTGGAATTAATTTATTTTTCTCATTTACTTCAATGGTCACCCCTCCTTTCTTTGGACACAGTAAATTGGGCTCACCCAAAGATTGTCTGAAATAGAATATATAAATTCAGCATCTAACCATTTTTAAAATTTCATTTTTAACAACTTCTTTCATTATTGGGTTTAATCTCCTTTGAGGATCAGCTTTAGGTTCATATTGTTCATCTAATAAAATTTTGTGATTCATATTGTTCATCTAATAAAATTTTGTGCATGCAAATTGAAAGTGATTCCTTTAATATCTGCTAAAGTCCATCCAAAATTCTTTTTTTATATCTTTTTAACATTTCTATTAATTTTTATTCTTGAATTTTAATTAACTCAAAAGAAATAATAACGGGTAATGTAGATGAATCTCCTAAAAATAAATATTTTAAATGAACAGGTAATACTTTCAGTTCAAGTTTAGGTGGTTTAATACTTGAAGGAATAAGATTTTTATTATCATTTTCCAACAAATCTAAAGTTTCAAATTTGTCGTGAATATAATCTAAATTTTCTTCTTTTATTTCATCCTCATTTTCACTAAACTCTTCTTACTTTAGTTTTTCTTCAAACTCTTTCTTAAATTTCTCATTACTTAGATAATCAATAACTTTCATCCTAAAACATTCATTGTCTTTTTCTGTTGCAGGATATTTCATAGCTTTTGCAATATTAAATTTTACTTTTTGATTATTAACTCTCATTATTAATTCTTCTTTTTGCACATCTATCACAGCTCTCCTTGTTGCAAGAAATGGTCTCCCCAAAATAATAGGAATCTCTTTATCTTGCTCCATATCTAATACGATAAATTCTACATGAAAAATAAATTTATCCACTTTCACTAATACATTTTCTATAACTCCTTTAGGATAAGTTATTGATCGATCAGCTAACTGAAGAGTTACAGTAGTAAGGAAATCTCTCCTAAATCTAAACGTTTAAAAATTGATAGAGGCATAATATTGATACTCGCTCCTAAATCACATAAGGCTTTTCCATAAAACTTTTCAGCAATTGCACAAGGTATAGTGCTACAGGATCTTTTAACTTTTTAGGAAGTTTTTTCTAGATAATAGCGCTACACTCTTAACTAAGTGCAACAGTTTCATGATCTACAAACTTTTTCATGATCTACAAACTTTCAACTTTCTTTTCTTGTTTAGTATATCTTTCATAAATTTCACATAACTTGACATTTGTTCCAAAGCCTCAATGAAATGAATGCTTATCGTTAATTTTTTAATGATTTCCAAAAAGTTTGTAAATTGTTTGTCTTTATTCTTTTATTTTAGTTGTTGAGGAAATGAAGGTAATGGTTTTTCTAGGAAAACTTGTGTTTGTTCATTTTCATTATAGTCACTTTCCATCTCTTCCTTCTCCTCATCAACTTCAGTTTCTCTTTGGACTCATGTTTCAACTTCTTTTCCACTTTCAAATTTAATTTCCTTAATTTGTTCTATATTTTGATCTTTAAGATTAACATCCACAATACTCGGTAGATTTCCTGAAGGTCTGTTACTAAGTGCAGTAACAATATGTCTTAAATGATTTTCAATATTTCTAATAGCATTCCCTTGATTTTGTATTTGATTTCCCATATTCAATATTACCTCTTCCATCGTTAACTTCTTTTCCTTAACTTGTGGGTTAGGGTTTGAGTTAAATCCAGGAGAATAATAATAATAAGGTCGATAATTCGATAATTAGGATTTCCTTAGTTATTTAAATTTTCTGAGGGGTTCATTGAATTGTAATAATTATTCGAACTAAAACTAGGGTGATTTTTCCATCCAGGATTGTAATAGTTAGAATAAGGAATGTTATTTTGATTATTAATAGCATTCAAAGTTTCATAAGATGATT
>NW_018164726.1:74770-75777 GCF_001263595.1 Phalaenopsis equestris | reverse complement strand
CAATTTGATCAATCTTTTTTGATATAGCAACAATTTGAGATGCTAAAATAGACATTGCGTCAGATTCATGAATACTAGCTACTCTCTTAGGATTTACCCGTTCAGAAGGCCATTGAAAATTATTAGTAGTCATTTCTTCTATTAAAGAGTATGCTTCATTAAAAGTTTTTGACATTAAAGATCCACCTGCAGCAGCATCTATAATTGATCTAAGTGATCCTACAAATCCAATGTAAAAAGTTTGAATTATTAACCAATTGACCTAAGGAAATTATGTTGAGATTTTCATACCTATTTTATATTGTTTTCACTGATATTGCACTTTAAACAAAGGTAATTTTGATGGTTTTGTTGCAGGAATGATGAATTAGGGTCATTGGAGCAAAAAGATGCAAAAAGAAGAGAATTTGGAGCGAAAAGGACCAAAATGTAGAAATTTGAACTAGGCCGCCGACGGCGCCCTCGACCTCGCCGACTGCGAGTTTTTCCTGAGGCTACAGGACAAAATTCTTCAGAAGTCTGTCGATAGCGCCCTCGAGGCCGCTGATGATGACATCGACGGTTATGCCTACTCAAGCTTTGGATGAGGCCAAATTTTGAAGGGATGCTTAGGCAACTCTTGGAAAAGCTCATCCACAACTTTAAGAGACTATTTTGGCCAAAAATTTGAGAGCCTGGAGAAGGGGGGAACGAATTTATGGAGTAAAGGAAGTGCTAGAGAGAGTTCCTAGAGATTAGAAAGGTTCCAATATTGTGAGGAACTCTTTGAGAGTTTGTAAGAGTGGAGGGAAAGTGAGAGATTTCTTCCTCCTTGCTACTTCTAAGAGGAATTCTATGTGTTGTAAGGAAAGGAAGAGATTCAAAGGAACTTTGACGAGTGTTCTTGGGGAGAAACTAGAGATAAGTTATTTACTTGTTGTAGTTTGTATGACTTTGAATTTATATATGAATTCCGAGTTTTGTTGTGTTTTCTCCATGAGATCTGAGTAGTTTTCTCTGTCTTTCTC
>NW_018164726.1:73742-74505 GCF_001263595.1 Phalaenopsis equestris | reverse complement strand
AAGTGAGAGCGGGTACCCTCCCAGCCTACCCGCAGATTCAGTATACAAGCATAGGACTAGTCAATGTTATTTATGCCTGGACCAAAGAGTAAAGAATAGGTATGCTCCTATTTGGCACAATATAAATTGAACTAATTCATTTTATCCATTCACTATGATTTCTTGACAAGGAGAAGGATGTTTTCTTATATATTGAATATCACAATTAAACCCTCCTTAATATCATTAGTTATTTAATAGTTATTAAAATTACCTATTTATTTCAATTGCCTATTAGTGACATGTATGAAAATTGAACTTTATTGTTGTGATTAAATTATTGCTTTTCTAAAATCTTAGTTCGTAACTCTAAACTGCTCCCTGTGGGATCGATATCTAGGACTCCATTAGAGCCCTATATTACTTGAGCGATACGTATACTTGCGTTGATAAGTGTGACTTTACAATTATTGAATATTTATTACGTTCATATTTATCTTATATTTTTATTGCATATAAAAAGTCGCTGTCAAGTTTTTGGCGCCGTTGCCAGGGAGTGACTGAGTGAGTGAGTTAAATCACAAACAGAGTAACGGAAAAATTAGGATTACTAGAAAATTTTTAATTGAATTGCAACTTACTTTTATATTTATTTAATTATATTACTTAGTACTGATTTCAAATTGTATGCGTAAATTTGGACCTGAAAATCTTATACCCTACGATTCAAAATTAGAACGGACTGTTAGAAGGATTAGGACTGTTAGAAGAGAACCTAGAAATT
>NW_018164726.1:73171-73526 GCF_001263595.1 Phalaenopsis equestris | reverse complement strand
AAACTTACACCTCGCTACTCGCTAGTTTTTTAGAACTGTGTGCTACTTTTAAATACGACAGAGTCTCAAACAATATTGTGAGACTTAGAATTTTTCCTTTTTCATTGAGGGATAAGATTAAAATGTGGTTAAATTTGTTAGCATCAGGATCTATTAGAACTTGGGGAGAACTTTCACAAAAATTTCTATCCAAATATTTCCCTCCATCCAAAACTGCTAAACTTAGAAATGACATAACATCGTTCTATCAGATTGATGGAAAGTCAAAATACGAAGCTTGGGATTTAAAGATCTTCTTAGAAAATGCCCTCATCATTCGTTACCAGATTGGTTGATAATTCAAACTTTTTATAAT
>NW_018164726.1:70921-71678 GCF_001263595.1 Phalaenopsis equestris | reverse complement strand
TTTTAGATATGGAGGAAGATAAAGAAATACCTATTATTTTAGGGAGACCATTTTTAGCTATTAGAAAAGCTATGATAGATGTTCAAAAAGGAGAATTAACTATGAGAGTTAATGATCAAGAAGTGACTTTTAACATTATAAAATCTATGAAATACCCTGCTGTTGAAAGAGATATTGAATGTTTTCGTATGAAAATTATTGAACATCTACTGAACGAACATTTTAAAGAACATTTTGAAGACAAAAAGCATTTTGAAGGAGAAGAACATTTTGTAGAAAAGGAACTATTTGAAAAGAGTGAGGAAGTTATTTTAGATGAATTAGAAAATGAAGAATTAGATTATGTTCAGAAAAGATTTGAGATGTTGGATATTACAAAAAATGCCAATAAAAATCTATTCCCATCAATTATAAAACCACCTGAACTTGAGTTAAAAATAGTGCCTAACCACTTGAAGTATGTATTTTTAGGAGACTCATCTACATTACATGTTATTATATTTTTTTGAATTAAATGATCTGCAAGAGCAAAGATTGTTAGATACATTGAAAAGATATAAAAAAGCTTTTGGTTGGACCTTAGCTGATATTAAGGGAATCAATCCTTCAATCTGTATGCACAGAATAATATTAGATGAATAATATAAACCAAGAGTTGATCCATAAAGGAGATTAAATTCGATGATGAAAGAAGTAGTTAAGAAAGAAATTTTGAAATGGTTAGACACTGGAATTATATATCCTATTTCAGATAGTG
>NW_018164726.1:69408-70788 GCF_001263595.1 Phalaenopsis equestris | reverse complement strand
CACTATGAAAGATCACTTCCCTTTACCCTTTTTAGATCAAATAGTGGATAGACTTGCTGGGCACAAATATTTTTTGTTTTTTATATGGATGTATTGGTTACCATCAAATTCCTATTGCTCTTGAGGATCAAGAAAAGACAACATTTACTAGTCCTTTTGGAACTTTTGCTTTTCGAAAAATGCCTTTTGGATTATGTAATACACCTGCAACATTCGAGAGATGTATGATGTCCATATTTAGTAAGTTAATTGATGATGGATTGAAAGTATTTATGGATGATTTCTCCATATTTGGAACATAATTTGACGAATGCTTAAATTACCTTGAAAAAGTTTTAGAGTTATGTGAAAGAACTAATTGAAGTTATGTGAAAGAACTAATTTGGTTCTGAATTGGAAGAAATGTCAATTTATGACTGCAAAAGGAATCGTGTTAGGGCATAAAATTTCCAAAGATGGTATGGAAGCAAACCCTGCAAAAATCCAAGTTATATCTAAACTAACTCCTCCTACTAATGTAAGAGAGGTTAGGGCTTTTCTTGGACATGTTGGATTTTACATGCGTTTTATTAAAGATTTTTCAAAAATTACCAAACCTCTGTGCCAACTTTTAGAAAAGGATAAGAAATTGGAATTTACTGAAAGCTGTTTAAATGCCTTTGAGATATTAAAGGAAAAATTAATCACAACCCCTATTATAGTTTCACCTAACTGGGAGAAGCCATTTAAACTGATGTGTGATGCTAGTGATTATGCTATTGGAGCTATTCTTGGACAAAGGTATGCTTTAGATAAATTCATATCTTATTTAATTGGAGCTAAATGTGTTGTGCATACTGATCACTCTGCTATTAAATATCTGATGCAAAAAAAGGATGCTAAACCAAGGTTGATTAGATGGATACTTTTGATGCAAGAATTTGATCTTGTGGTTATTGATAGAAAGGGAACTGATAATCAAATTGCTGATCATTTTTTAAGATTAGAAAATCATGAATCATCTGACACTGACAATGAAATTACAGACAGTTTCCATGATGAACAACTTTATAATATTAATGAGTGGAAAATACCATGGTATGCTGATATTGTTTAACTATATTGTAAGTGATATTTTGCACCTATGCTGATATTGCAACAACAAAGGAATTTATTCATGATGCGAAAGCATATTTTTGGGATGAGCCTTATTTATATAAACAATTTAAGGATCTTATTATGAGGAGATGTGTACCTTATGAAAAAACTAAGCTGATCATTCAGAAATGTTATGATTCTGAATTTGGAGGACTTTTTGGGATTGATAAAACTGGTTATAAAATTTTACAAGCTAGATTTTATTGGCCTACTATCTTTAGAGATGTTTATAGATACATAAAA
>NW_018164726.1:65677-69331 GCF_001263595.1 Phalaenopsis equestris | reverse complement strand
ATCTTTGACGTTTGGGGATTAGATTTTATGGAACCATTTATTCCTTTATTTGGGAACTTATATATATTAATTGCAGTAGACTATGTTTCTAAGTGGATTGAAGCACAAGCTCCTCGTTGTGATGCTAAAAGTGTTTCAAGATTTTTAATGAAAAATATTTTCACTAGATACGGAATGCCTAGAATGATTATCACTGATGGAGGATCCCATTTTAGAAATAAGTACATTCAGATATTGGCAGCAAAATTTAATATTATTCATAGAACCTCTATTGCCTATCATCCTCAAACGAGTGGGTTAGCTGAAATTTCTAATAGAGAAATTAAACAAATACTTGAAAAGACTGTAAACCCTAGTATAATAGATTGGTCCACTAGATTGGATACTGCATTATGGGCTTACAGGACTGCTTATAAAACTCTTATTGGAATGACTCCTTACAGACTGATTTTTGGAAAGACTTGTCACTTACCAGTAGAATTGGAGCATAAAGCATATTGGGCGATTAAAGAATTCAATTCAAATTTAAAAGATGCTGGTAAGAAGAGATTGTTACAATTAAATGAATTGGAAGAATTAAGAAATGAATTTTATGATAATGACAGAATTTATAAGGAGAAATTAAAGTTATGGCATGATCTGAAGATTAACCAAAAGAACTTTGAACCAAGACAAGAAGTTTTGCTTTACAACACTAGGCTGAAGTTATTTCCTAGAAAATTGAAGCCTTGTTGGTTATGACCCTTTACTATGACTCAAGTTTATACTTACGGAGCTGTTGAAATTAAAGATATGAGGGTAAAAGACCAAATTTTAAAGAGGTTTTATTGATCAGTCAACCTGAATAACACCTGAATAGGTCGGGCTGACGACGTTAAACCAAGTGCTTTATGGGAGGCAACCCATGTTTATCTTTACTTTATTCGTGATTATAATAGTTTTTATTTGAAATTATCGTTATTTTGTGGTTGTATTAAACTCTACTACTCTTATTTACCCTTGAAACATCTTAAAAATCGGATCCACGAAGAAAAATTGGAACGCATTCGGACCAAAGCAAAACTGTGAAAATTTTTCCTTGAGCACCGACGGTGTCTTTTTCCCGAGAGTCCAGACAAAATTGACACAGAGGCTCGCTGACGATGCCATCGACCCCGCTGACGGCGAGACCGGCGAAATGGCAGTTTAGTGTGGTCAAAAGGCAGGTTTTGTTACTTGGGTTCAAATGGCAGTTTTTTGCGATTTTTGGGGAGGAATTGTCCTTTTAAACTCAAAATTTTGATTTATAGTTCATATTTTCCCTCCAAAAACAAAGTGAAACTCTACTAATTTTATTCCTGTGGCGTTCAATTCCCCTGATAATCCCAGAATGCGAGTTTTCAATCGGCAAAAGTTTATTAATGCGGAAGCACAACGAATCTTCAACAAGTTGCTGACGAGAAAAGATTAATCAAAGAACGAGGATTCGTAAATCGCGGATTGAATAATCCCACGATGGATACTGAAGAAACGATAGTGCGGTGAAGATCGGAAGTGTTGTGCTACACTACTGCCGCCGTGGTTATTCCAGTGGTGAAAGAATTTTATGCAAATTTACATGGAATCAACAAAGGAGTTATTTATGTGCGATAAAGATGGATTATTTTCACTCTTGCACGGATCAACAAATTATACATGATAGAGAATGTTCCTGTCTGCCACTATTTCAATTTCATCCTAATGAGAAACCAGATGAATGAGATTTACCAATATTTAACGAACGAAAGTTACGATTGGGAAACAAGAGAAAATGGGTATGTTAGTTTTTCTGAAACACTCCTGAATCTCATTTTGAAACATTGGCACTTTTTCATTTCTGCGAAACTGTTACTGATAATGAAGATCGGTAAAGTTTCTAAAGAAAGTGCATTTTGAATTACTGCATCCAAGGGGACTGTCGATCGACATTGGATCTATAATTGTGAAGTCGGTTTTGGGCCTGATCGTTCACGGATGCACTTATGGGCTTGGACACCCCTCCACAATTCTCTCACTTTGCAGTCAGTTCCAAGTGTCCTATGAAAATTGGGAAAAGGTATTGTTACCTTGGAAGCCTTTGGACCCAACTGAAAGATTCCCATCATTTGCAGTAGTTGATCAAGCATCTCATAATTCACTTCTAATTCAACCCTTAGTCCTTGATAAGTCTCTAGTGATCTTGCGCCAAATCAAGAAATTAGAAAAGGAGGTACAAAATGTCATGAACGCGATTAATAATATCTTTGATTTCTTCGATCATTTAGACTGGAGGATGAATGAACATTTTGAGCACTCTGGACATTTAGAAGATAGCTTGATACAACTGATGAGGAGGATGAAGTTAATAGAAGAGGATTCCACTGAAGAATTTCCATTCTGACCCTTCTACAACCTCTTCGTTCATGTGCAATCAATGGGTGATCTCAGAGGAGAATAGAGTACCGAGTCTAAGGATTAGTAGATTTATGTTTACTACCTATCTATCTATCTATGTATTTTATTTTGAACTTTGTATTTGATTTGCTTTAGAATTATGCTTTTAGATATCTGTATAGTTGAGACTAAGCATAGGATGTTTTGTTTTCATTATTTTGAGTGTTGTGGCTTGGATTGCAACGATGAATTAATGTATTGAGGTTGAGAAAATACCAAACTTAGGTGTGTTATGTAACATACATTGTACCCTGGAATTTATATATAAATGTGATGTTTTGTGTTGTGAAAGTTTATATGTGCTAAGTACATCATTTAGTTACTTAAAAGTATGTCTATAATGATTAAAAAGATGTTGTTAAGGCTTGGAGTTGATTGAAATCGCAAAAATCTGGAATTTGGACAAAATCAATAGAGCCCTCTGACGGCGCCCTCGACACCGCCGACGGCGGATTTTTCCCGAGACTAAAGTTCAAAATTCCAATAGAGCGAGCTGACGGTGAGATCACGAAAAACACCTTTAACCGGTCAACCGCCACTATTCATCATCCCCTACCTCCTAAAAACGCCATTTTTGACCTAGAGCTTGAAAGATCTTGGATTGGGAGGCAATTTCAAGGCTTTTTGACACCGGATTTAATTATCTCTAGGTAAGAACTTTACTCCAAACTAAAGATATTTGATTTTCACCATGAATTTCTTCCACATTGAGGAGATCCGAAAAAGTTGAGAATGTGAAAAAAATTTGGGAAGAAATTCATGGATCTTAATGTTGAACTCTTTAAATTACCATTGGAAGCCATGATTTGCATATTTGAAGTAATTTTTGGAATTTTTCTATAATTTTATTAGATTGAAATGGCTCCTCATCAAAAGAGAAGAGTTGAAATTTTTCTATAATTTCAATCTATAATTTGATTAGATTGAAATGGCTCTATGCCAATGTGATTTATTCTGATGACGGAATTGTTCAAGTGAGGGGATTCCCTATTGAGTTTACTGTCGCCCGCATCAACACTTTTTATGAGGTCCCAGACTCTTATAGCTGCCAATATGAATCCTTTAGTACAATGGAAGACCCTCTGAATGATGTGATCAACTTTCTCACTAATGGGAAAAGAACATGGAAGATAAAGCAGCGAGAACGGGTAAATTTTTCTGCTTCCATGCTGAATGCCACCTCTAAGGCATGACACTATTTCA
>NW_018164726.1:63466-64039 GCF_001263595.1 Phalaenopsis equestris | reverse complement strand
AAATCATTAAAGACTATCCAGATATAATAATCCTCACTTGAAAAAGGAAAAAGAAAAGATTGAAAACAACCCTTGAAATGAATATATATATATATATATATATATATGATTGAAAGAAATCCAAATGAAAAAGAGAAAAGAAAGAAAAAATTATGGAAGTGAGGAGAAGCTTAAGGATATGCCCAATAAAAAATTGGCTTCACTGGACATACCTAAAGGGAAAACTTAAATACATTCCTGAACTTATATTTATGAAATAAGTCTTTTACTAGTATTAAAATTATTTGAGGACAAGTAATAGTTAAGTTTAAGGGATTTTGACCCAAGGAAAATATGTTGACATTTTCATAACTATTTTATACTGTTTTTAATGATATTACACTTTAAAGTAAGGTATTTTTAATGTTTGTTACAGGAACGATGAATTAGGGTCATTGGAGCAAAAAGATGCAAAAAGGAGCGAATTTGGAGCGAAAAGGACCAAAATGTGGAAATTTGAACTAGGCTGCCGACGGTTCCCTCGACTCCGCCGACGACGAGTTTTTCCCGCGACTACAAGACAAAATTCTTCAG
>NW_018164726.1:62764-63307 GCF_001263595.1 Phalaenopsis equestris | reverse complement strand
GCTTTGGATGAGGCCAAATTTTGAAGGGATGCTTAGGCAACTCTTGGGAAAGCTCATTCACAACTTTAAAAGACTATTTTTGCCGAAAATTGGAGAGCCTGGAGAAGGGGGAAAGAATCTAGGGAGTAAAGGAAGTGCTAGAGAGAGTTCCTAGAGATTAGAAAGGTTCCAATATTGTGAGGAATTCTTGGAGAGATTGTAAGAGTGGAGGGAAAGTGAGAGATTTCTTCCTCCTTGCTACTTCGTAGAGGAATTGTGTGTGTTGTAAAGAAAGGAAGAGATTCAGAGGAACTTCGAGGAGTGTTCTTGGGGAGAAACTAGAGATAAGTTATTTACTTGTTACAGTTTGTATGACTTAGACTTTATATATGAATTCCGAGTTTTGCTGTATTTTCCCCATGAGATCTGAGTAGTTTTCTCTGTCTTTCTCCTTGTCTTGAGATTTGTGAAATGGTGATTTGAATTGGTGAAGCCATGAAAATGTTTAAGAAATTATGATGATTTTTTCACTTCGATCTTAATTTACTTTCAATATGACCAATT